>NC_043705.1:139183835-139372655 GCF_006229205.1 Suricata suricatta | reverse complement strand
CTGTGGTTGAGGTCAAGGAGGTTGTTTCCTACTTTCTCCTCGAGGGTTTTGATGGTTTCCTGTCCCACATTCAGGTCCTTCAGCCATTTTGAGTTTATTTTTGTGTATGGTGTAAGAAAGTGGTCTAGTTTCTTCAGCAGGTCTAGACCACCTGCTAAAGAGGCAGTGTTTTTTCCATCGGATACTCTTTCCTGCTTTGTCAAAAATTAATTGGCCGTACATTTGTGGGCCCAGTTCTGGGTTCTCTATTCTATTCCATTGGTCTATGTGTCTGTTTTTATGCCAATACCATACTGTCTTGATGCCCTGCAAAGGAAACAATCAAGAAAACTAACAGGCAACCAACAGAATGGGAAAAGATAGTTGCAAATGACAGATCAGATAAAGGACTAGTATCCAAAATCTATAAGGAACTCACCAAACTCCACACCCAAAAAACAAATACCCAATGAAGAAATGGGCAGAAGACATAAACAGACACTTCTCCAAAGAGAGTTGAGGGAGAGAGAGGGACGCAAAACTTGAGAGACAATTGACTTCAACTCGAAGGTTGAAGGGGAAGGGGGACGGGGGAAAAGAGGTGGTGGTGATGGAGAAGGGCACTTGTGGGGAAGAACACTGGGTGTTGTATGTAAACCAATTTGGAAATAAGCTATTAAAAAATAAATTAAAAAAATAAATAAATTCATTAGTTGGCAGTGTTATATGAGTTTCATGTGTACAACATAGGGATCCCACACTTCAGTGCAACACCCACTGCTCATCACCACCAAGAAAAGTCCTTAGTCCCCATCAGCTACTTTCCCATTTTACCCATCCCCTCACCTACCTCCCCTCTGGTAACCATCAGTTTGTTTTCTAGAGTAAAGAGTCTGTTTACTGGTTTGCCTCCTCTTTGCTCATTTGTTTTGTTTCTCAAATTCTACATCTGAATGAAATTATATGGCATTTATCTCTCACTGACTTACTTCACTTAGCAAAATACTAGGTAGCTCCCTCCATGTCATTGCAAATGGCAAAATCTCATTCTTTTTTATGGTTGAGTAAGATTCCTTGTGTGTGTGTGCATGTGTGTGTGCGTGTGTGTGCATGTGTGTGTGCATCTCACATCTTCTTTATCCATTCATCAATCAATGACACTTGGACTACTTCCATAATTTAGCTATTGTAGAAATTGGTGCTATACACTTTGGGGTTCATGTATCCCTTTAAGTTAGTATTTTTTGTACTTTTGGAGTAAATACCTGGTAGTGCAATTGCTGGAGTGTAGTTTTATTTTTAACATTTTGAGGAAAATCCATACGGTTTTCCAGAGTGGCTGCACCAGTACTCATCCCCATCAACAGTGCAAGAGGGTTCCCCTTTCTCCACATCCTCACCAACACCTGTTGCCTGTTGTGTTGTTATTTTAGCCATTCTGACAGGGGTGAGGTGATATCTCATTGCAGTTTTGATTTGTATTTACCTGACGATCAGTTATGTTGAGCATCTTATCATGTGTCTGTTGACATCTATAAGTCTTCTTTGGCAAAATGCCTGTTCATGTCATCTACCCATTTTTAATTAGATTATTCATTTTTGTAGTGTTGAGTTTTATAAATTCTTTATATGTTCTGCATACTAGCCCTTTATCAGATATGTCATTTGAAAATATCTTCTCCAATTTCATAGTCAAAAAAAGTTTTGACTTTTGTTTTGTTGATTATTTCCTTGCTGTGCAAAACTTTATATTTTGATGAAGAGAGTGAAGATAGTTTCTATTTTGTTCACTACTGCATCCCCAATCTCTACCACCCTACCTGGCACATAGACAATAAATGTTGACTGAATGTAAGATAGCTTTTGTTGGATCTACTGAATATGTCATTCCAAGGAACTAACTATCTTTACAGTTGCTAGATACTATGATATAAAGTTGTATTTCATGAGATTTGGAAGGAGCCCTTCCTTTCATGGAAGTAGCATAAAATGAGTGATAGAAAATCCCTTCTTAGACTTCATCCAGGGCTGGTTTGTCTACACTGAACTCTACTTCGCGTCAGGCCCACACTCCTTGCCTTCTGCAGATCCTGACTTCATCAGCCTTCTGAACCTACATACCATTTTTACAAATGAGTTGCTTCTTACATTTCTGTGACATGTAGTATAAATTTCACTAGCAAGATTATTTCCTTGAGTCACTATACATGTCATCTGGACGCTACTGGCAAGTTCCATCATAAAATGTACAGAGGACGTTATTCTGCATATCACCCTAAAAAATCCAAGGCCTGAAGTGGCTGTCCTGTCATGCTCTGCAACATAACGGTGTCAATTGGCGACACTTAAAGCTCTTAAAAACAACTAGTGCTGCTGGAGAGAGGCATATAGTTAATTAACACATCTATTCAATATGTTAGTACAGGAAGCGAAGCCAGCAAACTCCCTGGTTTTCTCCACTAATGCCCAGTGCACAGCGGACTTTGTTACAGAGCCTTGTATTATCACATCTTCAAGACAAAACTTAAAACTATGTTCCAAAGAAGCTATCTCATGGACACATTCTTTCACATTTTGGGGCAAAAAAAAATGTGTTCAAACATTTATCAATATTAGAGAGTGAATTTTGTTCAGGCTTTTTCCTATCTTCAAATTATCAAATCAATGTATGCTATTGTTGCAATTTTAGGAGTAATAAGTTTATATTTAGGATATGAATTAACCATATTTCACAGTTAAGAGATACAAATATAAAATTATATTCATATGCAACCTAGCCAGATATATCTTGTTTTTCATGAGTGTATTATAATTAGCATATGCAGTATTGTTCCTTAATCTTACTGTCAACATTTTTTCTTATATCATCACATTAAAAATTAATGGTTGCCTAATGCTCTAGCCAATGGATACACTGTAATTATTTGATCATCCACCTTGTATTGGAGGGACAGTTTTATATATTAAAAATTTATTTTAATGTTAATTTGTTTTTGAGAGAGAGAGAGAGAAAGTCCCAGAATGAGTGGGGGAGGGTCAGAGGGAGAGAGAGAGAGAGAGAGAGAGAGAGAGAGGGAGACAGAATCTGAAGCAGGCTCCAGGCTCTGAGCTAGCTGTCAGCACAGAGCCCGATGCCAGGCTCGAACCCACGAACCGTGAGATCATGACCTGAGCCAAAGCCGGACACTTAACTGACTGAGTGGCCCAGGCGCCCCAGTTTTGTATATTTTTAAATGTAAATCAATTTTAGATTGATTTATACAAACTGAAGTAAATGGCCAGCAGTTGTAATCATTGTCACTTTTTAAAAGAAAAATCAAGACAATCTTCTCCCCTTGTCTGTAGTTGATGAATGTTATGGGGGTCACTGTACCAAAGCTAACACAAAGGATTTCAAAGTACGTATCACTCAATTTTGTAGGTAAGAGTGGCGTATCTTCTTGTCTCAATCTGGACCGCTAAAACAGAATGCAAGGGCTGGATGCCGTATGGACAGCAGACATTCATTTCTCATGGTTGTGGGGGCTGGAAATAAAAAATTGGGGAGTCAGCACGATCTGGTTCTGGTGAGGACCTTCCTCTCATTTGCAGAGGGACCTCTGTGAGCCTTACTTGAGAGAAGGGAATTCTGTGAGGTAGAAAGAGAGAGACAGAGACAGAGACAGAGAGAATCCCAAGTAGGCTCCGCACTGTAAGCACAGAGCCCCACGCAGGGCTGGAACTCATGAACCCGTGAGCAAGGTCATGACCTGAGCTCAAACCACGAGTCACACGTGGAGACACCCAGGGGCCCCTCTTGTAAGGGCACTAATCCCACCCATAAGGGCTCTCCCTTCATGACCTAATCACCTCCCCAAGGCCCTATGTCACAGAACGATCATACTGGAGTCAGAATTTCAACCTGTGAGTTTTGAGGGACACAAACATTCTGTTCATAACATTTCTTTTAAATTTGTTCTCCTCAAGTTTTAAGAATTTGACCTCATTTTTATTTATCTTGTAAATATTTATGCTTTTCTTGGTAATTATAGTTCATGTTCTTGGCACACTTACATTAGAATTTTTGAATTTTTCTGCTATTATTTGTAAGTATTCTTTCTTATTAAACATACTAACAATCCATTATTCCGTTTTCAAAATGTCTAACATCTCTCTCCTTTTTTAAAACATTCATTTCTTTTGGAGGGGCGTCTGGGTGGCTTAATCAGTTAAGCATCCGGCTTCGGCTCAGGTCATGATCTTGCTGTTCATGATTTTGAGCCCCATGTTGGCCTCTGTGCTGACAGCTTAGAACCTGGAGCCTGCTTCAGATTCTGTTTCTCTTCTCTCTCTGCAAGTCCCCCCACCCCTGGTCCTGCTAGCACTCAATGTCTCTCTCTCTCAGAAATAAACATTTAAAAAAATGAAATGTTTATTTAATTTTTAGAGAGAATGAGCGGGGGAGGTGCAGAGAGGGAGAGGAACAGAGAATCCAGAGCAGGCTACCTGCTGACAGCAGAGACCTGATGTGGGACTCAAAGTCACAAACCATGAGATCATGACCTGAGCCAAAGTCAGACGTTCAACCAACTGAGCCACCCAGGAACCCCTCTACCATCTCGTAACAGACAATTCTGATTGCTACAAGTTATCATAGAGAGTAGACATAAGAAGGAAATATAAGATTAGTCTTTAATACAAGGAGTACTTTATTGTTGCAAAATTTCTGGGAGTTATAGAAACTGGAATAAAAGGGAGAAAAATATTAACTTTAGAACTAGAGTCTCTTGTATCACACATATTAGGTTTATGCATATGATACCTATGCATTTCGGGATTAGAAATATACCTTAAGTATAATAATCATAGCTTTAAAGTATATAAGCTTTTAACCTGATCAAAAAAAGGCTTTGTAGCTGAGCTAATACAAAAGCCACATTTAAGACAAGAATTGAAGGCTCGAGGCATTATATTTTCCCAACATCACCCTACTTTGCTGTATAAACATAGCTAGACGCAAGGGCTTCAGAGGCATACCACGTAGAGTGTAATGCTTCTGCCCGAACTGTGCATGCCACCGACACATCCAAGCCTTGGAGTCTATGAAAAATTCCCATCACAATTATCTTAGGGATGGCAATATTACTATAGAATCGGACTAAATTTCAACTTCTAATGGTGATGATTTTTACGGAAGACATTTTCAACTCCTTTTTATATAGTTCTCACATTAGCGATCTAGTACGTTTGCCTACATCCCTTACTACGCTTATTTCAAATTTGGAACCATCGGTGAAGACTTGTTCAGATTAAATAATACATGTGAATCACACACTCTTTCACTTACAGACGTATGTGTAATGACACATCCTTCCATTTAGCATTATCCTTTAGTTATTTACAGTCAAATAAACACAACTGGCAACCAGAGCAGTGCTCTGCTGTTTGTCCCAGTAGTGATATTACCCACAGTGATTCCAAGGATAATTTCAGGCATAATTGTAAATTCTAAGGCTAGGCATGCTTCAGGAGGAAACTTTAAAAATAACGGATTAGCTATTTTACTGAGGTTACACGTTTGCGTGGATAAGAACTACCGCGTGCCCCAGGGCCAAGCACCCAGTGCCGGCTGCGACGGGCTGACGGGGCCAGGCTGCAGAGCATCACTAAAAGGAGAGAATGGAATTCAATATTTGCTCTTCTTTTTTAATCCTAGTCTTTCAACTATTATGGCTGATACAGTTTTATTGCAAGTCTCTGAATTAATGAAGAGAATATACTGGTAAATAGAAAGGCATTGCATGCTCAACAAAGGGAAATGGAGTTGCTATAGAAAAGTAGCAAACTTAAAAAAAAGACAGTTTTTCTTTAAAAAATTTTTCAATGTTTTACTTATTTTTGAGAGAGAGAGAGAGAGAGAGAGGGAGAGAGAGAGAGAGAGAGAGAATGTAAGCAGAGGAGGGTCAGAGAGAGAGGGAGACACAGAATCCAAAGACAGGCTCCAGGCTGTGAGCTAGCTGTCAGCACAGCCCAACGTGGGGCTCGAACTCATGAACCTGGGTTCATGACCTGAGCTGAAGCCGGATGCTTAACTGACTGAGCCACCCAGGTACCCCAAAAGATAATTTTTCTTTAAAAAATCCCCTAAACAAAAATTAGTATGATTTAACCTTTAAAAAAGGCTAGGAAGTCTCAAGTTTTTCAGAAATTTTATTATTTCAGGTCATATAATTTGAACAATTTTACTCTGGAATTCCCCCTGTATATATTTGGGAATTTTGGAGTAAAAAAAAAAATATATATATTCAGATTAAATAATACACAGTGAGTCACACACTCTTTCATTTAAAAAAGTAACTGTAATGGCATATCCTTCCATTTAGCATTATCCTTTATATAAAGATAGATATATATATCTTTATATATCCTTTATTATATATATCCTTATATGTAATCCATATGTATATATATATGGATATCCTTTATATATCCTCATAATATATAAGGGTTTCAGCAACAAGTACCATGATTTAACAATATCGGTGTTTTAAAAAGCGTCATGTATCTTGGTGCTCAGTGACATGAGATTATGCAAAGTTCTATTCATTCTATCTTTTCATTCTCTGTAGCCTGTTACACCAACAATCATGTTGACCTGTGTCCAGGAATACATCCCATATCAGCTGGTTTAGGAAGGAAAAGAAAAGCTCAGACAAGAAACGCTCATTTTGAAATAGCTCATTTAAATGAACATTTGAAGAATTTTGTCCTTTGAAACACAGACTATGCACATATATTTGTTTGAGCTGCACGTGCTTGAACTCCATCATAATATATGTATATTACACAGATCAACTTGGGTTGAAGAAACATTTCTGGAGAAAAATCTGCATGAGTGTAGCCTACTCAGCAACAGCTACCAGTGATGAGCCCCTGCTTGTTTCAAGTGCTTTTACATATGCAACTGGGACTCTGTCAACCACCCTGAAAAGCAAGTGACATCATCTTCATTTTATAGGTTAGGGAACTGAAAAGAGTTGCCAAAGACCATAGAGCTAGAAAGTGACAAAGGAAGCTGTAGATTAAAATGAGGCCGGGGCACCTGGGTGACAAGATCAGTCAAGTGTCTGACTTCAGTACAGGTCACGATCTCATGGTTTGTGGGTTCAAGCCTGGCAATGGGCTCTGTGTTGACAACTTGGAGCCTAGAGATTGTTTCGGCTCTCTCTCTCTCTCTCTCTCTCTCTGCCCCTTCTCCCACTCACATTCTCCAAAAATAAACAAACTTTAAAAAAGACTAAAAAAAAAAAAAAGGAGAGGCCAGTGAGGTCAAAATGTGTGCCCCCCCCCACTGTGCCTCTCTTCTAGAATGCCACTTCTTACTTACAGCAGACACAACTGCTCTACTAACAAGTCTTCGATATCATCACAACCCCAGTGCCTCTGACAGCTAATATCAGAGGCCGATTTCTAACACTAAAAATTGTCTTATCAAGACTGACATCAGCATCCACAGCACTATAAACTGGCCCTAATTAGTTTGCAAAACATCCGAGCTCTCTTTGGAGAAAAGACACTGGAAGAAGGTGAAACAAGCTCTTTCCAGGTTTACTGAGACTCGACAGCAGATTCTCTCCCATCATCCTGCGATGCTCTCATCACTGGCCAATTTGTCATCGCTTATTGTCAATTACATGGAGTTTGAACCAAAGAGACGAGGCTCAGAATATCAGGGAGTGCAAGCCTTATTTATGACAAATAGAAGAGTCTTCCCTCTAGGCAAGGCTGTCTTCCGGTTCTGTTAGAGCACTGAAAGAATATCTACCCCAGTGTCATCAGCCACAGTATACTGACTCCTCCCCTGGAAAAGGGACACCTCCTTAAAATCAAATTCAGGGCACCTGGGTGGCTCAGTCACTTAAGCATCCGGCTTTTGCTCAGGTCATGATCTCACGGTTCGTGGGTTCGAGCCCCACGTCGGGCTCTGTGCTGACAGCTAGCTCAGAGCCTAGAGCCTGCTTCAGATTCTGTGTCTCCCTCTCTCTCTGACCCTTCCCTGCTCGTGCTGTCTCTGTCTCTCAAAAAAAAAAAAAACAAATTCAAAATTACAGTGATGTAATTTAAGTATTTTGCTTTTCATTAGGTAAAGATATAACACGATTCTTTTTTCTTCTTCCACGCATATTTATACTCTTCCTTTGGAAGACCACCGTATTTGGTTTCTGCTAGATTTATGTGACTCTGCTTGAAAATCATTTTCTACAGGATGACACATAACTTCCTTTAATAAATAGAAATAAGACTGTTTTATGGAGAATCGCAGCTCATTCTCTTCTGGAGCACTGTTATAAGCAAAATTTACCTTATCAACATTAACACTTTATAGGTTTTAACGCATAGAAAAGGAGCCACAGACCTAATTAACTATTTAATAGCAAATTATTTACTTGGTTTTTCTCCATATACACTGTCCCATATTCTCTGTAACACTTTTTAGATGACCTTAGGATTTTATTCATAAAACACAATTAGCATAATATGTTTTGCTTTCATACACTCTAAGTTAATTTTCTTTATGTTCAAATGTAATCTTTGTTTACAAAAATCTTCTGATTTCTCCATGCTAGGCATTCTTAAGATACAATGTAACAGAATATTTAGAATAAAAAGATTTTTTTTCTTCTGAGAAGGGTGCTCTTTTTAATCCTTTGTTACAAATGGAAATTTTTTAAATCTAGCCCAATTTGCAATGGGGTTACATCCTCATAAACCTGTTGTAAGTTGAAAATAGAAGTGGAAAATTCATTTTAACATATTTAACCTCCTGCACACCATAGCTTAGCCTGTCCTCCTTAAACCTTATCAGAACACTTACATTGGTCTACAGTTGGGCAAAATCATCGAGCAGGAAGCCAATTTTATAACAAAGTGTTCACTATTTCAAGTAACCTATTGAAAGTGAAAAAATAGAAGGGTTGTATGGGGACAGAAGATTGTCCGTGTCTGGATTGTTGAGCACTGTGATCACGTGGCTGACTGGGGGCTGTCGCTGCCCAGCAGCCAGAGAGAGGACCAGAGCACAGAGCATGGACCCAAGAAAAGATCCAAAGTAAAAACCTGAATGTGTGCTGCTTTCACACCATCAAAAAAAATTTAAGTTGAACCATCGCAAGGTGGGGCTCATCTGCATTAGGAAACTGATTGCTGGCACATGATTTACCTGGCATTTGCATCTCGGCTTTGAAGTTCAAAGTGCTGAACTTGTTCTGGGTCTAAGCTACATGGGTAGATAGGAACTACTCAAAAACTGGTAGGAAAAAAGGGTCAAGTGGAAGACTAAACTATGCAACTGAGGGGGATTTTATTTTTATTTATTTATTTTTTAAATAGTTTATTGTCAAATTGGTTTACATACAACACCCAGTGCTCTTCCCCACAAGTGCCCTCCTCCATCACCACCATCTCTTTTCCCCACCTCCCCCTTCAAACCTCAGTTCATTTTCAGCATTCTATAGTCTCTCAAGTTTAGCATCCCTCTCTCTCCCCAACTCTCTTTCCCTCTTCCCCTCCCCCTGGTTCTCCATTAGGTTTCTCCGGTTCTCCTGTTAGACGTATGAGTGCAAACATATGGTATCTGTCCTTCTCTGCCTGACTTATTTCACTCAGCATGACACCCTCGAGGCCCATCCACTTTCCTACAAATGGCCAGATTTCATTCTTTCTCATTGCCATGTAGTACTCCATTGTGTATATATACCACATCTTCTTGATCCACTCATCAGGTGATGGACATTTAGGCTTCTTCCATATTTTGGCTATTGTTGACAGTGCTGCTATGAACATTGGGGTACATGTGCTTCTATGCATCAGCACTTCTGTATCCCTTGGGTAAATCCCTAGCAGGGCTATTGCTGGGTCATAAGGGAGTTGAAGTGGATTGTAAAAGCTACTTTCCTGAGAGGAAGAAGAGAAGGAAGATAAAATCAGTATTATTTTCTGATTGCTTCCAACGTGAGGAATCATGCAAAGAAGCTTGCTTGTTTTGCCAGATAGAGTGATAACAACGATTTTCTGGACCCCATTCTAATTTTCTTGAGTTCATCTTATCGTGGGGTACACACACCATACCGTGGTCATCCCGTTGTTAGTGAAAACAGTTTACCCAAACCCCGCATATTTGTGTGAAGCACAATGCCTCACACAGAGCCTCTCAAGATGAGCTTGATCTTGATTTAGATTTCCAAGCATCCGCTGGGAATTTCAAATTAAATGGCAGGAGGTGACCTTTAAAGTCTCTTTTCTGAGACAGCTTAGAAAGTTCTGTGGGACTCCCTCCCTCCCCCTTCCTCCCTTTTGCCTTTCAGTTTTTGATGTGTTGGTTTAAAATCAATCATTTTGTCATTCAAGAAGGGATCATGCATTTCTAGCAGGAGAGAAAATAAGGGCATAAAAAAGGATGACTTTTTTTTACTTGAACTAATGGTAACTAATGCTTATCAAGGAAGGTTTGTTCTGCTCAGAATTAAAGTGATCACATATAAAAGGAAGTTAACATTTTGTTTTCCATCTAACCCAACACTGTTCAGATACCTCGGAGAAACAATACAAGATTACTTCGACTCTATCTGCATAAATCTTCTCCATTGGCAATGGGATTACTTACTTATTTATTTATTATGGAATCTTTCATATTCCAAGAGAATGAATACTATGCTAATTAATACAATTAAAGGCAACGAAACTTTTATCTACTCTTATGAATTAGTCTTTGCCCAGCACGGCATCTACAAGATTGCAAATTACACTGCAGTCTTTACCCACTTGGGCAAATGCACACTTATTACCATCACTCATCTAGAATCTAATTCAATCATCTGGGCAATAGATTTTAATGGGTTCTGCAACTTCTTGATGTGCCCCAAGGGAAGGATTGTATTTGGTTTTTTCCTCCCTGCATCAAGAAGACAGCGTTGGTCTTACCCATATGTAGAAGTATGCTAGCTCCCCACATTTGCTGTGCAAAATAGGGTGTGGAGAGGGGATGATACGGACTCCTTTTAGCAACCCCTCCAGCTTTCACGAGTATTCTATTCATAGCAACAGGAAGTTCTGCAAAGATCAGAGTCTCACATCAGTGGCTAGACACAGGTGCTGGGACCCAGCAGAGAGCTATATCACACGTGAGCACAGAAATGCTTCCATGCACTCAGCTGTACACACTTCCACATTTCAACCCCGAGACCTGGGAAGGCAGCCTCAAATATGTTCTGTCATTTAAAATGTTATTGCAATTTATCTTTTCCAAAAGTATTCTCTGGAGTTCCAGGTCTAGGAACAATTTTGTAAGGATAATCTCAAAACTTAAAATTTTCTAGAAGCAGAATTGCTATATATATATCAGCTGCACAATGGAGAAATGATATTAATTCACCACATTATATTTGCATGACAATTGACATGTCATTGCATTAATTCCTATGACACCTTCTGTAGGATAATCCATGTTTTTAAGATCGAAAGAGGTGACAACATTTGTTCAAGGTCACAGAGATAGTGGTGGGGCCAGAACTGTTGACTCCACAAAGTTGGCATTCTTTCCACATTGCCTTCTTAAGAAATGGAATGCTCATTGATTCCTCATTGATGAGGAAGAGATAATGTATCTGTACCTCCTAAGGGTGATGATTGATTATTCCCAAAATCCAGGCATTCTTGACTGCCTTTCTATTAGGGCACAAATGGCTGTTTCATCACATCTTTACCAGGTTCTTGTCATCATACTGAGTGATTCCAAGACCCAAAAATATGGCTCCTTGCCTGTCTCTACTGCTACGAAGCCTGCTCCCATTCCTTTTTGGCTGCCTACCATAGTCTATCAGTGTCTCTCTGATTGTGGCCATTTATGTTTCCCAACTCCCTTTGAAACTCAATCATCCTATTAACTGATGAGAGACAAAACAACATAGTGTTACCTGCATGAGCTCTAGAATCTGGCCCCTGGACTACAGCTCACTTTTAGGCCTGTAATTTACTAGCTGGGCAAGTTTTCATATCATGGGAAGAGTATGGTCTTAAAAGAGCTATTCATAGGGAATGAGTTCATACATGTAGAAAGCCAAATGGTCTGACTAATTTAGGGCTTAATAAAGAGTATCTGATTAAGTCCTTCACGTTTTGACCTTTATTCTCTCCAGTCTTCACTGATGCGATAACTCGAGAAAATCCCTGAGAATTTGCTTACTTCCAAGCTCAAAAATGTGACCGTGGCACTTGTGAGAGAATGGTAGAATGTCTCTGTGGAGACCTTTCCGGTAGCTCCTGCATGAGCTGTTCCATAACCCAGCTTGGATGTGTGCAGGGAAGTAGAGATGGGGTTTATACACACAGGGATGGGAGCAAAATCCCAAACAGTGGTTGGGCTCTCATTGCTATAGGAAAACTGGGAACACTGGAACCCTGGAAAATCCTAGGGAGGATGAGTTTTCCTGAAGTGTGTTTCCACACAAGCATCCCGGCTGATGGATTTCCAGGCAGATCTGTGAATGTGAAATCCACTTCATGAAAATTTCAGTCCCTGAGCAGAAACAGGTGAACAGACTGGAGAGGGAAACCAGAGAGAGCGCACATCCTTCCTCTCTAGTTCATTAGTTCCCTGACAGGGACCAGAAGAAAAACAGTTCACTACCAGACAGTAATGGGTGCTCCCAGATGTGGCCATGTGCATTTGGAAAACACCACAGTTTCTACTTTCCATTAACATATGGAAACTTCTTGGAAGTCCTGCTGAAAAGCAGTGGGTTTAAGTGTTGAACTCGGATTCTCCTGTTCCTAACTTTTATTTATCTTATTTTTGTCTTACCTTCACCCAAATCTCTGCGATTAGACTTGAGTTGTCACTGAGAAGACAAAGGATGTGATATAAGACCATGTTAAAACATTTACCAGAATGCACAATTCTAGAAACTTCAATTCTTCAGAGAGATCATTTGGACTGAGCGATTCACATGTGTAATGGAAAAACTCTGCGTTTCCTGATTCCTAAAACCAGCTCTTCACCTGAATGACCAGCAGAATGACCTTAACAGCCTCATCTTGCTTTCTTCCTCCATAAAGTATAGATTATAGTGCTAGTCTAACTCAGGGATTTGTTAAGGGGGAAACAAATACAGGGAACAGTAAATGAAAGTGCATAGAACATGCTTAGCAGAGGCCACAGATCCCATACCTATTACAAGTTCTGTTTCCATTATTGCTGTTTTACCACACAGGTTAGAGTTACAAAGTTGAAACTAATATTTAGTGAAACAAGGCTGCTGGCGAGGTAAAGAGCTCTGTCTTCAAGACATGACGAGCAGAGTCCTGGAATGTTATTTACATCTTATCTCCAACAACAGAGTGTCAGTCTTAAATTTCCCACTTCATGTAGAAAAATAAATAGTGCCTTATGTACTAAAATGCACTCTGGAAAGTTCTACTTGGAGGCAGTCAATGGAATGGTAGTGCTTCATCTTACCAACTACAATATATTAAAGATAAAGATATTCTTCCTTCTTGCACTTTCTAAAAGTCAAGGAAAGCAACAATGAATAAAGCGATAGACTTAACATGGCCTGCCTTCCATGTGCTTTGTCAGCACATACAGCTAACTACCACTGCTCTCAGAAAGGAAAATATTTCCAGATAGTTCTTTCATTCCTCCACAAAAAGCTCTTCTCCACATATTGCAAATCCCCAAATTTGCAGAAAGATATGAAAAGATAGCCCACTTAAAACTTCAAAACAAATGAGAATAAAACATTGCAACCATACTTTCTAACGCACCTGGAAGACATTTTGTGTTACCAGAGTGTATTTAGTCAATGCCATATCCTCTGTTCAATGCTTTATGATTTTACCTATACATTTAGGCCAGTTTCATCTTGCAAGTACCTATAAATGAATTCAGAACCTGCATTCTTTCCTTGCCTCGCCAAGACCTTGTAGTCTGTGGGCAGATAAAAGGTCCAGTGGTCAACATCCCAAGCAATCTGATAAGGTGGCTGTTCTCAGACTGCAGAATTCATGCTTAGAGTTTTGGTAAAGCTGAACTGTTCTCAAACAATGCTTACCCATCATTTTGACAAGATCGCCCAACTGGAATGGAGCTCTTAGGCCCCTTTGACAGCAGATGTAATGGTCTTGCTCCTGGTACATTCTGTCCCCAACAGTTCATTATATAAATGCAGTCAGAGGAAGCCCCCAACATCGGTGAGCCCATGGCATTCCTCACACTGTGTACTAAAGGTTTCCCGCCTCACAGCATAGGGTGATCCCAGGAAACAATAACCCAAGATGGAACAGAAAATAGACTACCTAATGAAGAAACTCAGTGGAAAATGTTCAGACAATAAAGCTTTGAATTATGGCCAACACTTGTCATCTGCTTCTTTAGTAATTGACCAACCGGCTTCTGAATTTGATAATTATTGGATTGGAAAAACCTAAATATTCATACATGAGATTTCACTCGCAATTTAGTACTGAGAAGCATGTTTGTGTATAAAAATCCCAAACATACACCTTCTGTTGTTTTCCACTTGCTGTTCCCATAAACTGATCACTGTCTTATCCCCAAAAGTGGCCTTTCTGCATTTTTCTACCTATTCTTAGACCTGCCCCCTCCTCAGGCCATCCTGGCAGGTGCTCTCCTTCAGTGCCTCAGGACCTTTGCACATGCTAGACACAGCTTTGCACTTGCACCTCAGACAGGGCTCATCCCCGCTCTTCTTCCTGAGGACTCTGGTCAAATATAATTTTACCCTAGCTGATGATGTTTTTAATATAACTATCATCTATTCCTTCATGCTTTTCATCCTTGTTCTGCTTTATAGTTCTTTATGGTTCTCCATTTTCTTTCTCCCCTCACTAGGGGTAAATTTCATCAAGGCCTCTTGAGGTATGTGGAACAAAAATGTCACCAACTAAGTATCTGTTGAATGGATAAACATGAATAAATAAGTGAAGCATTTTCAGATCTCATCTGCACATGCACTTGGATATGAGCCCCAACCTCAGCCCAAACCCCACCATTTTACAAGAACCTGAGACTAAATGTAAAAATGAATCCAAGAAATGACAGACAGGCCAGGTGGGAAGTAGATCCAGTGAGACCTAAAGTGAGAGATTGCTCATGAATCTCTCACCTATTAGAACTAGGGGCATCTCCAGCCAGTCTAGCTTTGGGAACTCTGGCTGACTTTTCCTTGGAGTGGACTAAACCCAGAGGCAACAGGTCAAAGTCACTGGGGAATCTGTTACCCCTGCCCCCTCAACATGATTGATCTAACTCATTTTGAACATGTTTTAGCTTCAGTGGACATGCATTATAAAAATCACAAAATTTCAAAGCTGGAATGGATCACTGAGCCAACCACACTCCTCATAACCAAGGAAATAATAGAGTAGCATTTCAAAAAATTCAACTGTTTGCATTCAAAGATTGGGAAAATTAGTTTTCAAGAAATACTTTTAGATTCGAAAAGAAATGGGAGCAAGACATTGCTTCTAAGGATACTGTGTAGCACCCACGTACATTCTGGGTAGAGTTTAAAAATTTAACAATAAAATGTTTCATCATTAAAAGGTGATATTAGTATCACTGTTTCATTGTTATTTGATACCCAGGTTCTATTGAGCCCTGTGGTCTGAGCTGAACTAACAGAAGGTGACAGAGGAAAACATGGTAGGAGGCAGCAGACACGGCAGGTGGTGTTGGGGCCCTGGTGGTGTCTCAGTCCATCTGGGCTGCTCTAACGGTGCCATGGACCAGGCGGCTTATAAATAAGACTTAGTTCTCACAGTTCTGGAGGCTGGACAGCTGAGAGCACAGTGCCAGCGGTTTGGGTGGGCAAGCTTTTCCAGGTCACACACTCCTCACTGTACCCTCATGTGGCAGACAGGGTGCCTCTACCTCTCTGTGGGTCTCTTGGAGGAGCCCTAATGCCACCATGAAGACTCCACCCGCAGGAGCTAATCCCTTCCCAGGGACCTCACCTCCAAAAGCCATCATATTGGGAGTTAAACTTTCAGCATAAGAATTTGGGGGGAGGAGGGACTCAACATTCAGATCAGAGAACGGGCTTTAAAGACCTCCACAGGGGATCACTGAGATTTAGTCTGGCTGAGAAATGCCCCTCTTTTTCACTCTCATCCAGGGATATAATCCTGCAAGTTGTGTGGGCCCACTCAAACTAGAGAGTGTAATTCCCGGTCCAGAGCAAAGAGCTGAGGATAGGTGAGATCACAGCTGCAATTTTAAAGTCAAGGTTATTTATACCTCACTTTCAATGACCTCGCAGGCAGAAGGCACAGGTGATCTTCCAGGCAAGGCCTGGCTTCTTGGCATTCACTCTGGATTTGATCTACTGAAAAGCACTAATATCTTCCAGACATTGTTTCTCAACTTGAGTCCTGGCCATGGTGTCTCCTGCCATCCGTGTTCTTCACTGCACGTTCCCTGTGTGGCAGTGACGCTTTTTCCCCATTTGTGACCACAGACTTCAGTGTTAGGATATTCTCGGTGCACTCAGGGAAGAAATATTTTGCTTACTTTTTTTTTCTTCAGAATAAGTTACAAATATAAATGGGAAATAAGCTCTATTCCTGGGGTCTTCGAAAGTAAATGACTTCGACACCATATACTGCTTTGTTTAAACAATTTAAAGACGCCAACAAAGAAACGAGTTGCTACAATTTGAGTCTATATGTTTCTTAACTTTGGTCTACAGCAAAGGGGTGATCATAGTGTAAAGACACAAATGAAAAGACAACAAAATTCACCACCCAGCAACTGCCTCTGTCTCCTGTGGACTCTGCATGGACGCCCTCTTCCCTGCACTGCCATACTCCTCAGCCTGGATACCCAGTGCAGACTATCCATCAATCTTAGTCCTACATTTAAAACTCATTAAAAATCTGTTTGCCATTCTTCTCAGAGATTAATCGCACAAGTCCAACATAATAGCTTTTCCAATTTAAGTGCTCCCGCTCCAACATTTCATTTCAAGTGTACTGTAATTATATTATATTGCTTCTGGCCAAGTTAGAAAATGTATTCAAATAATAATCCTATTTTTGGTATATGGTGCACTGTTAAGGCTATTTCTCATGTTAATTATGCACAAAACTTGAAAATGTACTTATAAGTGTCTACTGAAGTAATACACTTTATCTATTTGTCTACTTTCCATCTATCCACCCATCCATTCATTTATCCATCTCTTAAGTTGTGCAGTAAATACCCATACATCCATAAAGAGGACTAATTATTTTTTCTTTGAGTGTTTTTTTTTTTGTAAAACGATTTTCCATCTTTCACTTGTGTTTTAATAAAAAAAAATTACCCCAGAGTTCTCAGGTTTATAATCCTATACATAATGGAAACTGGGTTCCCAGTTACGTTTTGAGGACTCATTTGTGGTAACTCCATCCTGGCAGAGTAAGAGACACAAACCATTTCCTGGCATCACTTTCCACTTTCTCAACTTTTGACTGACTGTCAAAATTCAGTTAGAGTACAAACCCCTTGCCATTGTTCACCAGATATCTCCAATATTTACCTTCAATAAAGGTGTATCTATCCCTTTTTTTCTTTGCTATGCAAAAGGCAAACCCTGACTCAATTTCTTGCATTATTATTATAATTATTATTATTAATGAGTTAGAAAGCAGAGGAGGAAGGTGTTTATGAACCAGAGGTTTGGCTGCTAAGCTTTGGCACCCAGGAGAGTGATTTCATTTACAAACGAGACAGAAGGATTTCTGGTTTTCTTTTTCATTCTCAACTGATCAGTGAGGCAGGCTCTATAGAGACTGGAAAAATGTGTTCATTTGAAAGCAGTTTTAATTAGTTATGTTGATTTCACTTTTGTTAGCTAGTGGTGACTAAGACCTACAATTTACTTTTGAGGTTATATTTAAGTGATATTAAAAACTAAATGGCAAACACACTGGATATTTTAGTCACCAGGATTTATTGCTTCTCTACAAGTGCCTAGAACTCTTCAGGTACATTTAGGGATATTCAGTAGTTAACCAAACAGACAAATATTCTTCTGTGCATGAGAGAGGAAGATATCAGATGGAATGAATAAGAAAATAAATG
Organism: Suricata suricatta; assembly: GCF_006229205.1. NCBI lineage: Eukaryota > Metazoa > Chordata > Mammalia > Carnivora > Herpestidae > Suricata > Suricata suricatta. The sequence goes on along the minus strand of NC_043705.1, from coordinate 139,354,555 downwards.
TATAGTGTGTTGGAAGGTGATAAAGGAAACAGGGACACATAGTGTGAAGCATTCAGTTCTAAATGAAGTATTGGGAGGTCTCCACCGACCCGGTGATCAGTGGGAGCAGGTGACAAGATATGGGAAGAGAGTCCAGGGTGGAGGAAAGAGCATCTTCAATGTCCCCCAGGGAAGGTGGCACTCCATGGGCTGTATTCTGCCAGCCCTGGGAGCAGCTGGGCATCTGAAGATCAACTCAGTTATGACAGGTGCTTTGACGTTTATTCCGAGTATCCTGAGAGGCAGGAAGTACTTGAACTAGAGAGTGAAAATAACTGACGTAAGCTTTTAAAGAGCACACTGACACTTGTGTTGAGAATAGACTCTTGCGGAGCTGAAGCTGGGAGGCCATCAAGGGGCAGAGGCAACGATTCAGGTGTGATAGGGCCGAGCACTCATTAGGGAGGGAGGTGAGGAGAAGTGCATGGTCTTGGCTGGATTAGGAAGGTAAGGTAACAGGACTGATTGCTGGGTTGGATATGGGGTTTAGGAGAGAAAAAGCGCCGGAACTGACTCATGCACTTTATTACCTAAAATTCTACAAACATTCAACCATGGTTTTGATACAGGTTTTCAGTCATTGTGCCGTCTTTACCATAAATACCTAACAATATGGAAGAGGAAACACATTGTTTAGCCAGTTTTGAGTACAGGTAGAGATCCCCAAGTGATTTCTCCTTGTGTCCATGTTTCTCCTAATTGAAAGGAAATGTGTCTCTTTTTCCTCTACCTTATTTTTTTCAGATTTCATGATCATCAGAACTGTTTATTTTTGTCTTTTGGAAGACACATTTTTCTTCAATACTTTGTTAAAAATGATTGAAAACATTTCATATTTTCACAAAATTACTGTTCACATTGTTATTAATATGCATAACTTTTCAATTAAGTGTATTAAAATATTTTCCAAAAACCCTCAGTCTTTCACTATGTATGCTCATTCAGAGTTTTTCTTGAAATAATACAAAATAAGGGCGCCTGGGTGGCTCAGTGGGTTAAGCAGCCAACTTCGGCTCAAGTCATGATCTCAAGGTTCATGAGTTCCAGCCCCGTGTGTGGGGTTCTGTGCTATGGGTCCTTCTTCAGATTCTGTGTCTCCCCCTCTGTTGGCCCCTCCCCCACTCATGCTCTGTCTCTCAAAAATTAATAAACATTAAAAAAAGAAATAATACAAAATACCCCAAACTAGAAACCAGACTGTTCTTCTCCTTTCTCCTTCTTCTTTTTTGTTTTTTCATTCTCTTACTTTCACAGTTAATGGGTTGCTCTCAATTACTGTTGATGAATATGCATGTTTTAGTACACAGTAAAAATATGAAATATAATAAATGCAACAGCCGTGCACCTGGGCATTCTCACATGATCCGTGTCCCAATTTTAAAACGAAAGGACTAAGCGGACAAACAAAAGGGAGACAGCTCTCCTGTCACCTTTATTTTTGCCAAACTGACTCGAATGAAGATCACTTTTGACTGTGCGGTTCCCGATCTGTAATTATTTCAGCTGCAGGTCCTGAAAAACTCATAGCTATCATACAACATCTGTTTCTCCTTCCAAAATGGTCCAGGCCCTAAAAATATTAAAACCAATTGAGGTGATTAAGTAAATTTAGCAGGCTGGTCCAGTTTAGCCTCTCCAAAAATACTGGCATGAAGATGACCACATCCATCTGGAGTTTTTTATTACTCCTTGGAGTTTCATTCTCAGAATGCGGGTGCTGCCGCAGCCCACGGTGCCTTAATTGTGCTGAGTGCTGTCGGAGACAGGAGTCCACACAACCCGCAGGTGCAGACGGCCATCTTTGAAAAAGCTTCTTGAATGTCAGACTTTATGGAAACAGATAGGGGTGCAACTGAAAATGGTCTTTATGGAACTTTTATTTTCTAATTTAAGAAAAATAAAACAATTTTTAAAGAGACTTCTCTCCTATAGCCATTCTTCTGGAAGGTAGTTCATTCAGAGGAGTTACAGATTACCACTGAGTTCCAGACCTTTTACCAGGATCCTGAAACTCATCCTCCAGTTTACTAACGAGTGCCTTCAGACCTATTGTCTTTGGGGAAAAAAACTGAAGAAAATATGGAAAAACACACTAAGCTAGTGTCTTCCAAATTCTACCATCAAATCGACAGTAGGTTATGACAATTATCACATTTAGAGGAAAGTCTATAGACGCACGTACAAAAAATTAACTAAGAACAACAACAAAAAAATCCTCTCTTCCTTTTCAAAGTTTTAAATATTGTCGCCTACCCCTTTCCATTCTAACTTGAAGTACTTCAAAAAAAATCATACCTCTAAAAATGACAATAAAAATTACCTGCTGACGAGCATACTTATCCTGAGACTCCTGGGGTACCGAGGAGATGGCAGTATCTCCCAGGCCCTGTTAGCAGTGGCTCTTACTGTAAGATCCTTAGTATGAAAGTTACTGATGCCTTCCCATCCACTTGCCCTCTCTCCTACCACCCAATCGATTCTTTGTGACAAGCTCATTTTGAGGGGGATGGTGTTCTGCGGGTTCCGATTTCCACACTTGTGTGCACAACAGCAGCAATGTTACACAGGTAGAATTTACAATGAAGGAGAACTGTGCTATGCCAGTCTTTCCAGGGCACCAGGAATCCTGAGTGTGGTCTAGAAACAGGGCTGGACACAGCAAGTGTACAGAACCCAGGGCTGTTCCTACTGCCCAGGCTTAAGAGTGGGTATTGCTCATGAGGATACTCATGGATGCCATGCAAGGAGGACAGGTGGAAGCTGATCCAAGAGGCTGGTGCCCACAGCATGGCGTGGAGAGCCGCAATGTGCCCAGATGTGCAGGAGGTGTCCACGGAGCCAGCACAGGCTGTGAACTCCACCAATAAAGCAAAGAGGTTGGCTCTCCTAGGCTTGCCCCTACTCTGGACATGAGAGGCCAGCTCTACCATGTGACCCCTTCCTCTCTGACCTTCCTCTTTCTGGGTGGTTTCTGCTTGGCTTGGCTTTATTTGGAATGAGCTGGCCCGAAGATGCCTCTCTCCTTCCTCCGTGTTGGTGGAGGAAGGCATCTTAGTAGCTGTCCAAGGTCCTGATATCGGTGATGTCTCTAGGGTGAGTAGGTATTGTGCCAGGCTGGCGATTTTGTCACACTTGGCCCAACCCGGAATACTCATGCGTGGGAAAGAATGTCTTAACAGGTTCTGGCTTTTGAAATATAATTTTGCTTTCTCTCTGTATTATATACAATAAAAATAAGTAGACTAAATGAACAAGCACTTTTTACTAGATTTTTAAAAAATGTGTTTGGGGGGTGCCTGGGTGGCTCAGACGGTTAAAAGCCTTTGACTTTGGCTCAGGTCACGATCTTCTGGTTCATGGGTTCAAGCCCTGCATCAGGCTCTGTGCTGACAGCTCAGAGCCCAGAGCCTGTTTCAGATAGTGCCTCTCTCTCTCTCTCTCTCTCTCTCTCTCTCTCTCTCTCTCTCTCTCTCTCTCTCTCTCTCTGTTCCTCCCTGGCTCTCACTGTCTCTCTCTCTCAAAAATAAATAAACATTAAAACTTTTTTAAAAATGTGTTTGGGCTCCTGGTAATATCTTTTTACTTACAGAATTATCAATGTCATTGGAGCAGTAATTATTGGAAATTTAATCTTAGTAGTAAGGCAGAAATCCCTAAAATGGATTCTGAACAATCAGCTATATTGCACAGCTAACATTTCATTTTTTTAAGACATGCAGAAGTCTAAAAGTCTCTAAAAGTCTTTAAGACTTTTAATAAGTGTCTTTAAACATACATCTAACACATACATAGTACTTTTACGGGGCATAAAGATGAGTAAGTACTACCTGCCTTTAAATTTACTTTATAAAAAGAATAGGATAAAAAGTACATGTATGCTTTTAGTGATACTGTGCTATTCTTCCTCTTTTAACTAAAGCACATTAGTTTCTTCTTTTATTAATTCAAATTAGAGAGTTAAAAATGTCTTACGTATAAAATGTCAAACTAGAATCATTATTCTAATCAACACCAAGACATGGCGATGGCAGTAGGGAGGGCAAGACTCATGGCAGAGTTAACAGTAAGAGAAAACTTGTTGTCCTGCGGCATTTCCAGGGTACCAGGTGTCCTGGGATAAAAGTGGTGCCCAGTCCACCAAAGAGGGAATCATGGCAACCTGAGATGTTATATGATCCTTTGGAATCAGAGTTCCTAAGTATCATTCAGGTCTTCCAGCAAATGGAGATAAAGGTGAGAGAAGTGATTTTTCACTGTGGGATCATAACATGGAAACTCCTTAAAAGGAATAGTAAGTCCACTCATCACACTTTGGGCTTATAAAGGTGCGGGGCGGGGGCGGGGGGAGTTACAGGTGCTGGCAAGCATGCGGTGAAAAGGCAGCCCTTTTACATTGTTGGTGGGAATGTAAGTTGGTCCAGCCACTAGAGAAAACAGTATGGAGATTTCTCACAAAATTCAAAATAGATCTACTATATGATCCAGCAATCACAGTCTTGGGTAAATACCCAGAGGAAATGAAAACAGGATTCTGATGAGACCTCTACCTTCCTATGTTTACCATAACATTATTTCATATTAACCAAGATATGGAAACAATCAAATGCCCTCAATGAATGAATGGGTAAAGAAGATGTGGTACCCATGCAGAATGAAATATTAGTCAGTTATGAGAAGGGGGGATGTCCTTCCAATTGGGACAACATGCATGGACTTTGAGCACACTGTGCTAAGTAAGAAAAACAGGACAAAGAATGTGTGGAATCTATAAGAGGCAAACCTGTAAAAAAACAGAGAGTAAAATGGTGATTTTACCAAGGGATGGAGGAAGAGGGTACGAATGATGGTGTTTCAGGGTACAAACTTGTAACAAGTAGTAAATGATCCATGGAAATCTAATGCACAGTATAATGAATATAGATAATAAAACTTTACTATAAGTGCATAATGTGACAAGTATCTCTACATGGGCAATCATGTTACAATATATAGATGTACTGAAGTAACATGCTGTATACTTTAAACTTATACAATGTTACATCTCAAGTTTATTTAATAAAAAATAAATGAATAAAAGGATCATGAGGTACTTATCAATCAAAAAAAAAAAAACTCAGGATAAAAATCTGGGGAAAGAATGAAATCATCTCAACAGTTCCATGGTGTAAACCACAGGAAGCAGTGACTGGCCAAAAGAATGGCAAGTTTTCAGATAAGGGTTCAGACACTGTCTCCAAGATGTTTGTCAGGCCCTTGACTGCTGTTCTGAAATGTCTAATGAGTGTATTGTCAATACTGGGGTTAGTCAAGCATTCCCATGAGGCTTTAATTTTAGTGACTAGACTTCTTCATTTCTAGAAATTGTATTTGGTCCTCTTTCAATTTTTATGCTTTCTTATTTTATTGTTTATTTTGGTTTGCTCTAGTAATTCAAATTCCTGGCTTGTGAGCTGTTCTGTTTGTTGAAAATCCTGACTCCTTCATGGCATCATTTGTCTCGTCACTTGACATTTTTAACTCTGAGTTCATGTTTAGCTGTGTTTTCTATTTTTTTTTTTCCTGTGGGATTTTTGCATGATTTGCTTTGTGGAGGGGCCCTCCAGAGAAGTGTTACGTTTGCCCATGCTGGCGCTGAAGGGCTTCTGGGCAAGCTCTTCAGTTTAACCTTTTTAGCTAGAGTTTCTGCATGGCACACAGGGTGCAAATTCAGACACTACCTTCAAACAGGTTTAGAATCTGGGTTTCTCAAGGGAGAGAATTTTCCCCACCCACATCTCCTGAGTGGGAAGGCTGCCCTGTTGATCCCAAGCCAGTGGTCAGAGAGTTTCTAGCTCTTTCCACAGATGGGGCTGGACGTTGAGTCTCTAGGCATTGTGTAGAGATGGCCCAGCTCCCTCTTCATCCAGCCTAAAATTGCATCCTTCTCTCTGGCTGGGTACCTTAGTCTTTCTGGACTTTCATAACCAAGTATTGTAGACTGGGTGGCTTATAAAAATATTCTCACAGTTCTGGATGCTGGGAAGTCTGCGGTAAGGCTATCAGCAGGGCTGGATTCTGCTGAGAACCTTCTTGGCTTGCAGACTGCCATCTCATTGTATCCTCATAAGGGAGACCTGGGGTCTCCTTTATACGGGCACTAATCCCATTGATAAGGCCCCACTGTCATGACCTAACCACCTCCCAAATACCATTACATTGGGGATTAGGTTTCAACATATGAATTTGGAGTGGGGGGCACACATGTTCAGCCTATAGCAATGAGCCTTTAGCATCTGGTCCTCTTTCCTCTTGGTTTATATATGGATCTTAAACTCAGAGCCTTGATTTTAAGTGCCACTGGCTTTGATTTCCCCATTGCTGGTGCCTGGAGATATCCCTTGCTTTCCTTGGAGATAAGCTATGGATTAAATTTTTTGGTCATATTTTATTGATGATTTCTGGGAGTTTCCAGTGTGCAGAAAGAAGGCCAGTCGACATCAGCTCAGTCAGCCATGTTGTTGGGAGCTGGATAAATCGATATGGAGGGAAGCACACTAAACCCAGGATCCCCTTAATTCACTTTCAGCACAGAAAGGTGTAAAGCCGTCCCATTTACTGAAGCAACAGGGGACTGAAAACCTGGATGCATTTTCAGAGAAGTCAGTCAATCAACTGACACTGCTTGTTACAAACAGAAATTATCACATCACAGTGGCTGACAAAAGGCAGCTTCTAAGTATTGTCTGTTTGAGACCAGAAAACCCACAGCTATGTGGTAAAGTCCAGGTCCATGAAATTTTCTCTAACTTTACAAATTTCCAGGCAGGACTTCCTCACCAGATTGTTTCCTGGTATTGCAAACACTTCCTTAGACTGTTTTCTTTCCTTTCTTAAATTTTCCCAACATTCCATTTTCAGCCAAAAAACCATGAGGATAGACTTTTCTCTAATTCCTCCGGTCCACCCCATTTAATCAGAGATCAATTGCTATTAATTCCAATGCTTTATTGTTTTGCCTCCTGCTTCCTACTCATTCTCACTGCTGTTGCCTTGGGTCAGGTACTCAATGAGCTTTCTAAAGTCACATCCCTGAGGCTTCAGAGGCCTTCTAGAATTCATATTTTATGACTCAATTCTTCAGAGGCTCCCTAAATCAAAAAATTCCAAAATAAAAATATATTCTAACTTGCTTTGTACGGCATATAATTCTAAGTCCTGCTCCAATCTTCCTCCCACTAATTTATTAGACTACATATTTTATATATTTACTTATTTATTTTTGATGAATGTAATTTATTGTCAAATTGGCTTAAATACCCAGTGCTCATCCCAGCAAGTGCCCTCCTCAATGCCTATCACCCATTTTCCCCTCTCCTGCATCTCCCATTCACCCTCAGTTTGTTATCTTTAAGAGTTTCCTGTGGTTTGCCTCCTTCCCTCTCTGTGTGTAACTTCTTCTTCCCCTTCCCTTCCCCCATGGTCTTTTATGAAGTTTAAGATCCACATATGGATGAAAATATATGGTATCTGTCCTTCTCTGACTGACTTATTTCACTCAGCATAATACCCTCCAGGTCCACCCACATTGCTGCAAATGGCTAAATTTCATTCTTTCTCATTGCCAACTAGTATTTATAGACTACATATTTTAGAATTTTAGCTTTACAGAATAACTAAGAAAATAGTATAGAGAATGCCCATATATCCTATGTTCAGTTTTTCTCCATTTATAGACATTTTATATTAGTATGGCATATTTATTACAATTATTAAACCAATACTGTTACAATGCCACTAACTAAGGGCCATAATTTTATTAAGATTTCCTTAGCTTTTATCTAATGCCCTTTTTCTGCCCCAGGAACCCATCCATCAGGACTCTACAATTAGTCATCATGTCTCTTTAAGTTCCTCTTGGACAATTTCTCAGACTTTTTTTTTTTTTTTGTCTTTGATGACGTTGACAGTTTTCATGAGCGGTAGTCAGATATTTTACAGAACATCCCATTATTAGGACTCGTCTCACTTTTCTCTCATCCAAAGTCTGGATAATGGGTTTGGAGAGGAAGACGACAGAGATAAAGTGGCAAGTTCATCACATCAGAGAGTGCCCACATAACAGCATTGTTGATGGAGACCTTGACCACCTTTCTGAGGCAGTGTTTATTTGGTTTTTCCCCTTTTCAGGACTCATGGTGCACTGACTTATATGGCTCACACGGTGGTTCATGGCACACACTTGGGAAGGCTTTCTGCAAGGTCCCTCTCTTGTTCAATTTTATTTTATTTTTTCCCTTCCTCCTCTATGCCTAGACAATTCCTGCCACACCTAACCTCCCACATACTCTCTCCAATACATTAAACATGTAACCATCCTATTCATCTTCTCTGTGTTTTATTTTTGCATGTATGATTTTTTTAAATGTTTGTTTATTTTCAGGGAGAGAGAGAGACAGAACAGGAGCAGGGGAGAGGCAGAGAGAGAGGGGGGACACAGAATCCAAAACAGGCTCTGAGCCCTGAGCTATCAGCACAGAGCCTGATGCAGAGCTCAAACTCACAAACTGTGAGATCATGACCTGAGCTGAAGTTGGACACTCAACTAACTGAGCCACCCAGGTGCCCCACATGTATAATTTCATGCGAGACTTTTGAATGCTGAGAACTAACTCAGGGCTGAAGAGGGAGGGGGGAAGGGAAGGGGCGGTGATGGTCATGGAGAGGGGCATTTGTGGGGAAGAGCACTGGGTATTATATGAAAACCAACTTGGTAATAAACTATTAATTAAAACACACACACACACATGCTATAATGCTCTTTAAAAATTAAAAAAACACATTATGTTTTGAGAACATCACTTCTTACTGCTGCTTAATAGTCCTTTGAGTACATCGCCTGTATTTTCTTCCACCCATGACTCTAATATTGGAGACGAGAATGCTTCTAGCTACCGAGTCCACACCAAATGCTGGAGCTAAAGCTTGGATGACTCTGTTTATGGCTCTCTGAGGACAGGGATTTCTCCCCTGTATGCACCCACGGCCGGACAGCCTAGGTACTGGGGCAATCTGTAAACCTGCTCCTGAGTGACTGCCCCTGCTTCCATGGGCTGTGACTACTGCTTTGCCCACGTCCTTGCCAGGATTTAATATTGTTTGACTTTTGAATAATCTCCAGGATGGAGTTACAAAGTGGTATATCCTTCTTGCTTTAATTTGCATTTTTGATTATCAGTATATTAGAGTTCTCTTACCCATGGCCAGTCAAGGTGACACATAAAACCAACCACAACAATTAGTAAGATAGAACTGATTTTATAGGTCTTGACAGATATTTCCCTCCTACTGGGAAAAGTCTAATCATATCCTTTGCACATTTTTATTTTGTGTGTGTGTGTGTGTGTGTGTGTATGTGTGTTGCCCTTCTGTTGGATGGACAAAACTTCTTTGTGTACTCTTTGCATCTGTTTTAAATGGTGCAATTACCTTATCCCAGATTTCACCTTTGTTTAAGACGTCCTTTCTTAAACCAGTAATCTTATTTTGATATAGTCAAATATATCCAATTCTCTAATTACCCTTTGGCCTTTGGGCATCTGGTTTAAGAAATACTTATTTCTGGGGCACCCAGGTGCCCTAATTGGTTATGTGTCCAACTTCGGCTCAGGTAAGGATCTCACAGTTATTGGACTTAAGCCCTGCATCAGGCTCTGTCTGACAGCTCGGAGCCTGGTGGCTACTTCGGACTCTGTGTCTTCTTCTTTCTCTGCCCCTCCCTCCCAAACTCATGCTCTGTCTCTCTCGCTGTCTCAAAAAATAAATAAAAATTAAAGAAATACTTATTCTTTATGGTCACCAATATAGTATTCTAGGTTATGAAACTATAGGATTTGATATTGAGATGAAATTAATTTTTCTTCATGTAATGAGCTCATTTTCTAGCCTGTGGCTTATAATGCTGAGATCACCAAACACATAGTTCCCTTAAGAACCCAGGTCTGATATCAAATACTAGTTTGTTTGCTGGGTTATCTGTCTAGTCGTTCATGAATATTCATCATAGTCAATGCAGGTCCTAATAAAAAAACATCATTAGATAAGTTTATAGTTAAATGGGCTCAGGTTTTTCTCTTATCCTTATAGGCATACTTCACTGGTCTTTCAAGATCAACCTCGCTGTGGATTCTTCCCAGGTGCACCTTTTAATTGTTTAATTGACTGCAAGTTCAAGCACCCTGTCTCCCTCATAACACTGAACCCAGGAAAGCTTGAAAAGCAGAGAGAAAAAGGCAAGCAAGGATTCTGACCTCAGACATCTGGATTAAATCTTTACCGCTGACTCACTGCACGAGCACCGCCAGGTTCCATGACCTATCAGAGTTAGGGTTTCCTTCTCTTATAAGACAAAATAAAACAACAGAATTGCCTAATATTTATTGCACACTTTCCATTAGGAAGTAGGCAAGATTATTATCTTCATTTTATAGACCAAGCTGGAATTTTGTCCAAATGTGCACAGCTAAGAAGTGGGAGGGTAGGAATTTGATCCCAAGACGTCTAAGCATGACGTCCATGCTCTTACTGTTATGCTATCTTCCTTTGATAAGACTATGAGGAGAAAGAAGGTAAGCCGATGAGGTGTCTACGTCAATGATCAGTAATTTTTATTTGCCCAACTCCTGAACTATGGACTAGACAATAATGTCTCTCAGCCTCAGCTTGTCCTGGTTGCTTTTTGACAGTTAGCATAGACAGGAAACTCCACAGAGGGAATAAGAAATCTACTCTTTATCTGAAAGCAAGCATAAAAACAATGATAGTTCTTGGCAATGAGGGCTGAAATGTTTTTGCTAAGCTCTATCCAAAGCACTTGGCTGCATTAGTTCACTTACTGCTAATTCATTCAGATGTGGCAGATACTTATTCCCCTAATAACTAAGATTGGATCAAAAACCTCCCCCAATTGCTCAACTAGTAGGGCAGAACCAAGCTTCGACCCAGAATTGGGTCGATTTTTAAAAATAATTTCAATGCATTTCTTAATGTTTAATTTAGTTTTCTATTTTCTTTTTATAACTTTTTAATATATATTTTCTAATCTGAGAAAGGAAATTAAATACATGCGAATGCTTTTCTACTGCATTAAAAAGTTTCTTTTATTTCTTTTTCTTTTTTTTTCTTTAGGGAGAAACTGATTATACTCAGAATGCATCAGTTCCTACTGCCTTTAAAACACCAATGTCTGTAAATAACACATTCCAGGAAGAGAATATTGCTTTTGATAAAGGTATTTACCAACCATAAATGCTAAACAAATGGAGAGCATATGCTACTAATTAGTGTGTCCCTCTCTATCTGACAGACACATATTGACTGTGACTTTTAAAAGCTTTGACAGTTCATTCTATAAAGGCCAAAAATTGGTCCATTAAATATCGTGCCACAATCATTCTGAGAAAAATTGACATGGGAACTTCCTGTCATTGTAAAAACTTAATTTCCAAGTAGGAGTTACCAATGCCAGAAATAAAAAATATCACTGTCAAGAAGAATAGGAATTAGGTTTAATATAGAATTAGTTCCAAAGTAAAGCCACAAGATACTGAAATTGGGTACTATTTAAATATTAGAATTGTTAAGATAAATAAGTCTATGTGCCTGGTTCCATTCTGTCCATAACACAGGCTGGCAAAGGCACTTGTATTTTTGTTAGCATATGTAGAGCAATTCAGCCTTTAATATATTTTCAGAGGCAGACATTATAATATCCAAAGATATCCCTAGAACTTGTTTAATTTCTTGCCTTTAAAATTAAGTGCAGAAGAAGCAAAAAGTGTCACTATGTGAGGCTCTCCTCTTACATAAGTACTTATTCATCCTCAGGTTTTTAGGGTAAATTTTCATTTAATCCTCATGCTTGTTAGAAAACATTGAACTTAACAGAGCTCTTACTAACATGTTAATTCTTACTTTACAATAGCTAGGATAATCAGCAGTATCGTTCAATAGAATCATCTCATGCTTTGCCATTGCTTTGTGTAACGTTCTTGGCACTGGTACCACACAATTCTAATTATTTTAGCTTTTTGCTATTATAAACGAAGAGAAATTTTGACTCTCATTACTCTTTTCTTAATTTTTTCAGCTTCATGCATTCATTTTTCCAGATAAAACTTAGATTAATTTTTCTTTCCTACTTTCTTGATTCATCCCTAATGAATTGTTTCTTTAACTGGAATTGTATTAATCTCTAAGTGTATTTTGGAAGCATTTGCATCGTTTCAGTGTTCATGTATATTACTTTTGTAAATTTCTGGATTAATATTCAAAGCATTTTTGGTTGAAATAAATATCAAGAATGTTACAATTTTGCTGCTATTGAATTTGAGATCTTATACTTATATCTAACAGGTTATTATACTTAGGGTTTATAGATAGGGCTGCTATTGATTTTTATATTATAGTCTATTTTCTAATTTGGAAACATATACAGTGTGAAAGTGTTAGACTGACCAGAAATTATGTTGACATCAAGTTCAATACAGAGAGTGAAATGGATAAGACCAAAATGTTTCCCAGGCTCAGGGAAGACAAGAGACCTTTACTGATTAAGTTTTAGTGCTGTTGCCTATACTCAACATTTAGTAGCAAGTCAAAATCTTCAGCAGAAAATACAAAACATTTTTCCAGAACTCAAGAAATAGTAACTCAAGTAATGGGATTCATTTTATATCCGGGTCTTTGGAGTACAGGGCTTAAGAAGAAGGGATGAAAGCTGCATTTGCAAAGATTTTATGACATGCAACAGAAGCAAGCCAATGGCAGGGGACGTGGGGAGGGGAGCAAATGCAAAATCAATAAGAAGTAAATGTGACTTGTAGCATCTTTAGCTCACTCTGGCATTGAGTGTCCACATGGTTTATTGTAAGAAATAAGCATTCCCCAGACCAAGTAATAAAGATAAAAGCAACACCTGGCACCCCAGGGCATGCTGTCATTTGAGAAGGGGTAGGGAATACGGGTTTGGGATGCGGTGGCATTGCCGGTGGCTTCCAGAGCAAACGAGGCAGCCCAAGCAAGTTTGCTCTCACTGCCTAGAGGTGAATTCACTATTACCCTCAATCACAGGTGGGGTGGAGGGGTTGCGGAAGGCTTCGTCAGCACTGCTAGGGATGGCATTTATATTGAGGGACAGTTAAAAACTTGTCCTGGAACACAGTGGAGAGGACACAAGAAGTAGTGCATAGTCAATATACTGTGACAAGACCAATAACCAAATCAAGAACTGAGGACAAAGTTAGCAAGGACAAGGTCTGAGACCGGAATATTTCAGAAGAGTCTTTGTGGGACCTACTATGTTCCAGTGGTCATGCTGGTGCAAAGTAGTTTCTGTTGGTCCTAGCAGTGGCAAGTTTGAACATACCCCTGATCCTGCATAGATTTTTAAGCTCTTGCATGAACCTGTGACCAACTGTGACTGCAGCTCAACAGCCCTTTCTTCCTTGGTAAGCAGCAAATAAGAATGTCAAGAATAGCATCCATGCTGATTGGAATAGAAGGTATGTGTATATGACCGTTTGGGTTATGCTGAGATTTGTCTATAGAAGAACTCTGAACCCTTGTAACCTTTCTGGCCATGTGAAATTAGAACAACAAAAACAATCCAGCCTGGTTTCTACAGTTAAGATTTCAATGAATTATTTGTTTAGATAATTATTATTTATTTAATAATTCAATTAATTATTAGCCCCTATTCCATGCACTGGGTAATGTATTGTGTCTTCTTCTCCTATTCCCCGCAAATGAGCTAGATTTACCAACGGTGCTCCAATCTATTAGGAAACACATAAAAGGACTTACATATTATAATTCAAAAATTTTATAACAATGAGAATCTAGTTTCAAAAATGATACTAGGAGAGTCCAGAAGGACGAGAGGTCCTTGGATGTTATGAACTGAATGCATGTCTCCTTCCCCAAAATCCTATTGAACCTCCTCCCTGCAACCCCGAAGAGGGCTCTCCCCAGAACTAGACCATCCTGAGACGCTGATCTTGGACTTGGAGCCTCTAGAGCTGTGAGAAAGAATTTCTGTTGTTTATAAGCCATACTCAGTCTGTGGTGTTTTGTTATTGCAACCCAAGCAGAATAAGACAGAAACTGGTGAAGAGGTGAGAATCAAAAAAGCACCTTGGAGTAGGTAGCGGCTGACCTTGGCCTTGGACACTGGATAGCTTTCAAAAGACAGGTTAGAAGTTTCCCTGGAGGGCAAACCTAAGAGAGGGCACCAACACAGAAGGTGCCTTGGCATATGTCTGCTCAAAAATCATGGTTGGCTTGAAGCACTGCTATGAATATTGGGTGGAAAAATTTTTTTCTATGAAATATCTTTGAAGACCATGATAACTGCAATTTCTCGGTCTTAAAGTCATTATATGTGTTCAAACTGAGCCCCTTAGATTGAGTTCTGCTAGTTCAACAAGTTGCCTGTGGGGGTTCCCAGGTCTTGTCCTCATTATTACAAATTCCCTTCCACAGTGCCCTTGGAGTGTCCTCAAACACCTGGTTGTGCACACCGGCCTCTCCCCAACTCCAAATTGCTGGCCCCCATTCTTGATTTGCCCGGCAAAGCTAAGGTGTGATTAACAAAGATATGCTGCCTCCACAGGGAGAATTTTCTGAACCGCCAAGCAGACTCTATCGGACAGTCTTTAAGGTACAGTTTATAAATTACGCGAGTCTCAGGTATTAATCACCATTCTCCCTCTGCATCGCATAGAAGCCAACATGCCTCCTGAGCTTTGTCTCACGTATGTAGCCTGGATACTGGCAGAAAGTAAGAACTTAGGATTGACAACAGCTGTTTCTTTGGTTTTGTTTTTTGGTCCTATAAGACCCAGGCACTAAACAACCTATTAAAGCTTGCTCAAGAAACTTATCACTAGAAATTAAATTTACTCAAGGAGCTGAATGCCTAATTCTTACTGCCTTGTCTCCACCTAGAATCTAAAAGTGAATGAGTAATGTCATAAAAATGTCCAGTTTGGGTTCAATAGTATTTATGTGCCTCATTTGGGTGTGAGGATGCTTGGTTAGTCTCTTGCTTCCGAAATTCAGGGGAAACACACTTTATATAAAGAGTGAACTCCAGTCATGGCAGAAGGAACATCCAAACTTCGATGTGTTAAGATTTTCCAATGGGAGCGAGGCAGACTGAGAGCCTGAGATACAGAAATCTGAGCAGCGGAATTTGCAACATGGTGCAGAGAGTCAACTGTCATGAGGAAGCAGAGGCTGGCACGTGAAACCTTTACATTCTTCCACTTTCTATATTTAAATGCAGGACTGCTTTCGGCATCTTATGTCCTATATTCACACAAAGGAAGGAAATAGATGGCTTTATGTTGCTCAATCTGAATGGACTCAAACCAGATGATTCAGGAAACTAATTAACTTGGAAAATCCACTTAAGGACTTGTAACTCTATCAATAGTCTTGCATTATTAATGACTTTTCCAGAGTTTCAGGATATCTTTAAATTCCCACTTGACCATTCCATGCTCAGATATAATTACCATTAAGAGTTATTACTTGAACAATTTACCGGGTACCAGACAACATGCCGGCTGAATGACATGCACCACTTCACGCAAACTTTTCAATAATAGTGCAAGGCAGGTACTACTATTCACGTTTCTCAGGCTAGGCATTGGAAGGCTACAAGGGTAAGGAAAGTTTAGAGAGAGCTCATTGCCAGCTGAGGGCAAAAACAAACCCAAACTTGGCTGATTCCATACCGCCTTCACATATTCAAAACCCCACAGTTCCGCACACCCAACAAGCTTTCCAATCCTGGCTTCCCCCAAGTTTCTTTCTCTGTGAATAGTAGTCTGCTTCCTATCCAGTATAGGGGATATGTCCAGGGGGTAGAGCCAGAGGTATATTCTACACTCATGTGGTGATCACTGTTAGAATTAATGTATTGCCCAATTTATCTCAGAAATGCAAAGCGTTATATAAATGTAAGGTTTTAACATTCTTTATGGTAAAAAAATTAAAAAGATAAATAACAGTAGAGCTGTGTACTGTTGAATTCAGAGTTGTGTTGTTACAGTGATTTCTATGTTTGCCTTTTCCTGCCAGCTAAATTATGACACTGGACAGGAATGGAATGGAATGGGTCTTAGCTAACTCTCAGTGGCCTGAAATGAAACTTGCCGCTGTTCCATCAGGGTAGTTTAACAAAGACCATTGGGAGACTCGCATTTAAGAAGAGCTGACTAAGGAACTAATTGGCCTTCAGTGATGTTTTTTTCTGACTTGACTGGAGTCAGCTGAACGTCAAGAAGGATGAGACTGTGTTGAAAGACTTTTGTGTGAATTCGGTCTCACGGCTTTACAGGCAGATCTTTGATATCTCATTGTTTTATTTGCAAGTCATGATTTATGCCATAATTATCACGATAATTAACCATTAGGCACTCTCAATTCTGCAGGATGTGTTCTCTGCAAGGCAAGTATTGTTGTTGTTTGTGCAAAAATTGGACTCCTATAAGAGAGAAATCTTAGAGTAGACATACACCTGGTTGGAAGGGAAACTCAGCCCAAGGGAATGTGATGACGGTTTGAATATACATTACCTATCTTAACAATACCGGGTTTATCTTTCCACTGTGGTGACAACGGTGTATGAGAAATTTCTTCTCATTAGGTTATGGCTTTCTAAAGGTACTTCCTTAGAAAATGTGGATGAGAACAAAAAAGAAAACACTGTAAGATGAGGAACCACTGCAGTTATCTCGTACTCTTGTGCTGTCTTGATTTTTAGGGATTTAAATCAAGCAAATAAACATGACCAATGTCAAAGAGTGAGACTTTATATTAAATCATCCAGTTTGGGGTGATAGAATAAACTCAGATTAACTTGCTTGACAAAAAATGACTTTAGTATAAGTTATCTTGTTTGTAATTAATAAATCTACTAGAATAATTTTTCATTACCTATCTGTCTAGACCCTCACACTAGACTTTCTCACTCACACATATGGACAGGGGATATACGAATGTGCATGTGCATAATTCTGTTTTCTTCTCCCTCATAGGTGACTGAGATTTCATTTCAATTTCTCCCACCCTGTTTTATCCATTTGTATCCATCTTGTCATGGGTCCCTCTGCATTTGCTGCACTTGGGGACCTCTGAATTTGATCTTTATTTTACTAAAGTGGTTATCAGAACACAGCTGATTGAATGGAAAGTCTTGCATTTTACCCATGGCTCTGGCCTTGCCCATGCCTCCTGCACTTTCATGAACCGCTTTCCTTCCCTGTGTAAGAACGGTGAAATCTGCCAGCATGGCACTTAGAAGGTGGGAATGGCTGGAATAGTGACTTTTCAGCCTTTTAAGCACTGTGTCTTCGGAGCACTTTGTCAAAACACATCATAGCAGCCACATCTGTTCCTTTATTTGAACCAGAGAACACAGCTTTTCTTTTAAGAGCTTCTTAAATCAGGTACATCGCTGCTGCTTGATTACTTCTCAGAGGTCTATGCCGGTGTTCCCCTTCACAGGTTCACCTTACTATCGGCCTATGATAATTATGCATTTTCTCCAACAGTCCTGTGAAATTTGCACTGATCTAGAGTACTCGGGCTCCCTGAAAGCAATGGCAGTTATCAGCCTTGTAATTAATTGTGAATATGGAACTGCTTAACACACCACCGTGCATATTAGATTTCTGCTAGGCTGAAATCTGACCATAGAGAAACACACCCGTGGTTAATACCAGGGCCAGGAGAGGCTGGATGGAAACGCCATTCTCCCTGCCTCCCTCACTTAGAATCTCACATTGTCATCACAAGCTTAACAGTGATAGCATTTCAAGAACACCGGAGGATATTCTGTTACACTAAATACCGGAACAGGAAACAAACTTGGAATATTAATTCACCAATGCAGTTCTGAGCAACCTTGGGCATCTCCTCATGGGTTAAGATTTCCACCAGAAAAGTAAAGACCACACTAAGTTTGCATCTCCTGTGCTATATTTCAAGGGGCTGATTCTCGAACTTTCTTCTCCCACCTGCTATTCCCATGATGTGAGTTAGGTACTTAGATCACTCCCTTCAGCCTCCCAGTATCTTATGTCTAATGCTGATTCAGTGGTAGCTCCTCATTCTGATGAAACTACTTAGGCAGGTTTCTGTTAACTCATCCTAAAATATGCCTTCTCTATGATTCCAAAGTAGGTGTGCATGTGTGTGTGTGTGTGTGTGTTTATAGGCGTATATAGTTAGTATATATAGTTTATAGGTAATATGGTTCAAAAATAGGTGTGTATGTGTTTAGGTGCCTATATGTATTATGGACATAATACACAATAGTATATACAATTGATTAATCATATAAAGAACAACTTGGAAGAGAAGGAGGTACATGGAGCCCCATGCAGGTGTGCAGGGTGGGCTACACAGGAGATCGGTGGAGGGAAGGAGGGGAGCTGTAGATGGCAGGTGAACTCCCCACGCTGGCAGATGCCATACATCGTAGGAAGGTGGTGACAGACTAGGGCTGTATTCTTTCCAACCAATAGTATGGGACGTAGAGGTAGAGACATGTCAACTGGCATGTTGTGCTGAGTCATGTTGGAGTCTGAGGCAAAAGGAGAAATGCACCCTGTGTCCACTCATCAAGATACACTCTCATATTTTTAACTAAGTGGCAAAAGTTATTAAAAGGTCTACAATCAAAAAGCATGGCTATAAAGCCCCAGGCTATCTAATTTGCATGCTGTTGTCAACCCTCATAAGCCCACCAGGGGTGACACGCATGGCTGGCTGTCAAGGACACAATAAGGCAGAGATGTACCCTAAACCAGGGTTATAAAACACGCAACTGCCTTTTTTAAATTTAAAATCTCCATATGTTATTGATTGTAGGTCGTTTGCTTTGATTTGGATTTTTTTGAAATATTGCCTTAAAATAGTATTTGTCTTCATGGTGATTTTTGCCCTGCACCCCTTAAGTATCAGGACTTTAGGTAGTTTCTCACCTGACTTACCTTAATGGTAATAGCTGTCAGTCAGTATTAAGAATATAGTAATAATAAAATAAGAGAACAAAACAGGAATTATCTGGGTGCTTTAAGTATATGAAGACTGACTCTTCTCTGTGCTTAATAGCCACATTTGTGTGGACACATTGGATTATGAGATGTATTACTTCCTGTAGTCCTAGACAGGCAAGTTGCAAAGTCACTGGCTGAGGGAATCACTGACATTGAGCAGCCTGGGCAAGCCTCAGAATGCACTGTTTGGAAAGATTTTAATTATGCCATTTCCTTGGGAATTCCTCTGCATAGTCCTTCAACTATAAGGGGTAAAGAGTAGCACACAGTCTCGAGGGGTGGAGAGGTGCCTGGTCCCCTGGTACTGGGTCCCTGAGTCTGAGGAACATGGCTTTGTGCCAGTTCAAAAGGTGATAAAGTCGAATTTTCTCCCATACCTGAAGCCCAACTTACACATGAACTTAGTTATGTTCTGACCTCTATGGCACTGTCCTCAATACAGCAGGAATCAGCATCATGTGGTTTCCCAGCGCCCTGCCTCTGCACACTGCAACTTCTCATTCTGGGGTTTTATCCCCAATACATCTCTGCAGATAGGAGTATAGGAAGCAAGGCCCCTTGGAGAAATGCACCCCTACACATACCATTTGAATGATAAGGTATTCTGAGCACTGACACAAGGGATATTTAAGATTCAGTGAAGAAGACTTTTCCCATATGCACTCATTTATTCACTCATTAAACATAAAATAATTGAGTGCCTTTTATGTGTCAGACATGAATCTAGGTCCTGGGAATGAAGCAGTGAATAAAAGCCTCAAAATCCCTTGTCCTCAAGGTGCTAACACTGCAATGGTGAAAGACTGTCAATAAACAGACACATAAGTAGAACAGATAGTGAGTCAGACAGAGAAGGTCCAGAGAGCAAAATGAAACAGGGATGGGGAAGGAGGTAGAAATGGCTTTGGGTGGGCCAATGTCATTTTAGGTTGGTAGGTCATAAAAAAAAAAATGTCTCACTGAGAAAGTGACATTTGAATAAGGACTTGAAGAAGGTAAGAGAGTAAGTGGATGACTAGGGGGTAGGGGAGAAAGTTCTAGTAAATGTGAAGTCCTGATGTTGGAACTTGGTTGGAAGACTGATTATCTGAAGAAGACCCAGGTGCCACAAAATAAGGTGGGGTGGATGAGGGGAAGAGGGATGGAGGTAGAGTCAGGGAGAAGAAAGAAGGGAGTCAGAAGATGGTACTTGGCAGAGGGGGAAAGCAGAATTGTGTATGAAGATCCTTTAAACCTTTGTAAGGACATGGACTTTTCTCTGAGATGAGAAAAGATGGAGAGATGTTGGTCAGATGAGTGAAATGGTTTATGTTTATACGCTCCTGCTGCTAGGAAAATGAGTTTGCTCAGGGACAAAGGTGGAAACAGGTGGAGGACAGTGGTGGCTGTCACAGAGGTAGCAGCAGATAAGCAGAAAGAATTATATGACTTCTGGATAATTTTTGAAGTTAGAGCTAATGGGTCTAATAAATTAAAAACTCAATGTGAGAAAACGTGAGTGTCAAAGATGACACCTGAGTTTTCAAAATATCTGAGCAGCTGGAGATCTGGAACTGCTGTTTCCTGGCTGGAAAAAGACGGTGCAGAAAGAACAGGTTTGGGAGGGTGGGATGGAAAGCTCACTTTTGGGTGTGGTGAGTGTGGGAGGCCCAGGAGACATCTACCGGGCCGCCAAGAGTTCACAGCCTGGAGCTCAGGGAAGGAAGAGTTCAAAAGGACACTCTGAGCTGTTTGGAGTTAAATGGAGAAACCGAGTTGGGGATAGATATTTGGTAGTTGGCAGAGGATAGATGGCATTTAAAGTTGGAGTGGACCCAACTGGAAGACGTGGCTCATTGTGCTGTTTGGTGTTTTATAAAGAGAATGTGTGTGCCATTAGATGGAGCATGTAACCCTTGATTTTCCATGCTCGACATCATGCTTTTGCTTTGTAACCTGTCCTGCTTCACTCATGCAGAATGCCTGTGGTCTTCTATAAACTCCCCAAGAGAAGGGGTCTTTGCTCTTTATGGTTCAGTGAAGCATGTTCTTGGCGTGGAGTTACTTCTCAGTAAATGCCTGGCAAATGAATGATCTCTCATACAGAAAACAGAAAGTGCTCAACAAAGGTTAAAGGAAAGTCAACTCCCAGGAGTACACTGAAGGATTAGAAAGAGAGGCAGGAAACAGACTCAGAAGAAACAATGTCCCAGAATGGACTTTTCATTGCCAGGTTGACCCAGGGGAAGGAAACCTGGCTCCACGCAGAGGAGTTGAGAATGGTACTTAAACACAGGCACAGAACTAGAGATCAGACTCCATCTGGGTCACGTGGTGGAATCACCAACCAGCTCTCTCTAGACATTCTTTCTGATCACATCTCAACTACATTCTCCATGTTCTAGTAGCCAAACTGAACCCCACTCCATATTCACAAATGTTCCAAGTTCTTTTGGATCTCCTTGGCTTTGACTGTACCCTTCTCTCTTCACTTCCTCTACTGTTCAACCCGCAAACTCTCATTCAGTATTGGAAGCTGCCACCAAGAGTTGTGTCTCTGTGGCAACATCTACCCCCTTTCCCCCACTTCTGAAAAACTACAGAATTTATCACGTGGTGTTGTGCAGAGTTGACACTGGGTCTGGATTGGTATACCCTAATCAGGAACACAGAGCCTATGAGGAGCTAGGAAATGTGTGTTGCATTTAACGTAGCACAGAATATAGAAAACCGAGAGCTGCTAAATAAGAAAGGGACAGTCTCCCATGGGAATGTGCTCTATCTTAAGGGAACCCACACTTACTCTTCAGAAAGCCAGAATCTATTCCTTGGGGAGAGTAGGCCATGGACCCCTAACATGTCAAGATGATATGTCACCCAAGACCAACGACTTCCTGTCCCCATGTTTGATTTGGCTTTGTTTTTGAACTTCCATCTTCACAAAGCAACCTTTTGATTATTAACTTAATTTTTCTTATACAACACTGTAAAATGATCACCTTTGGTGGAGAATAAATATTTGGTGACAAATAAACTCTCTATTTGGTGACTCTCTTTCTAGAAGGCATTTAAGGCATTTTAACTATGGTTTAAAAAGGAGCTTCCTGGTTTTGGTGAATATAGTAGAGTTCCCCAGAGTCTACTGATGTTTGGAAAAATTAAGCAAAATTAAGAATCATAACCCGAGAGCTGAGGAAAAAATGAGTAAGACAGTTCTGAAATTCAATTAATCAGACAATGTACTGCCTGCCTCCTCTGTAGGTTACAAGTTTCAGGGGATTCAAAATAAATATAGGATGCTCAAGAATCTTATAATGTAATTCAGAACATTACAAGTGATGGATGTGGAATAACAGGTCAGGGTATTCAAGAGATAGAGGATGTGTTACCAAAGCAATACATGAGAGCAGAAATTGTATGTTATTGTTATCTGCACTCGAGAGACTTACACTCAGAGAGCAAGGAGGTGAACTGTACAAAGTCAAAATGGAGTCAATGGCAGATTGGAAATTTAAACCCTGATTTGCTTCCAGACTATGTGCTTGCTCCTAACCCATTAC
Organism: Suricata suricatta; assembly: GCF_006229205.1. Taxonomy (NCBI): domain Eukaryota; kingdom Metazoa; phylum Chordata; class Mammalia; order Carnivora; family Herpestidae; genus Suricata; species Suricata suricatta. Next base: position 139,331,871 of record NC_043705.1, on the reverse strand, counting down.
CTTCCAGTTTACTGAGAAATTTCATATCTCAGGTGCTTTTTAGCCACAATAATTCTACATATTCTATTCTTTTGTTTTAACTTTTCTAGAGCATAGAGAATGTAGAGAGGATGCTTAGGTACTATATGAAGCAAGTGTGAACTCCTAAAAATCAGCCAAAAATTATTTATGAAGAGCAAAGATTCTAGTTACCATGACAGCAAACCAGAAGGAGCAGTTTATAAAATGAAAAACACAATGTAAACTAAAAGTGTGCACATAAATTCAGCACCCTTGACCTTCACCAGGGGTATCCAACCCTCTCCTAGAGGGTCTCACAACACTTTCTAAAAGGGGTGTAATATGAAAAATACAAATATAACACCATATGTTAACTATATTGGAATTCCAATTAAAAAAGAAAAAACAGTACAAAACTGTCACTACTGACACTTGATTTTATCATACACCTAGGAGAGTTGAAAGCATCAACTGGAAAAAAAAACCTTCAACAACTATCTCTCCAAAAATTAAAAAAAAAATCAGTTTAACAGAAGGTTATATGACATATATCAAAATCAATAGATTTTCTGTATATTGGTAAAAAGACAACATAATGCACATTATTAGGTGTATATGTGTATGAAGGGGAGTGGGTTTACCACAATGTCAAGTTATGTCTAGAAATAGATGTAACAGAAAAGGTATAAGAAAAAAATATATATAGTTTAACTCTAAAATTTGAAAGAACAAACTAAAAAGGACACATTTTATAAAATTGGAAAACAGAGTATATTCCTATATAGAAAGATATAATATTTTTAAATGCTACTTCTTACCACAAATTAAATTTTCAATGCAATCTCCTATAAATCTGCTTAGATCCTTTCTTAACTTGAAAAGTCCAGTCTAAATTAATCTAAAAGAATATGGGCAAACCTGAAGAAACTCAGGTTTGAAAAAAAAAGTTATCAAAATATACTTCAAAATGACAACTCAAGTAGCATGTTACTTTTACAGATATAGACAAAGATATTAGTGGGGACACAGACATGTGGACTAAAGAACCCATAGCATGTGAGCATTTAGTAAATAATATTATTTAGTAAATGGATTAGGAATGCTATATATTCATTTTGCAAAAAAAATATGTGTCCTTGTCCCAGATGATATTGAAAATATATCCCAGTTAGTCAGACATTTGATTTTTTTTGTTATTTATTTTTGAGAGAGAGAGAGAGAGAGAGAGAGAGAGAGAGAGAGAGAGAGAGAGACAGTATAATCAGGGGAGGGTCAGAGAAAGAGGGAGACACAAAATCCGAAGACAGGCTCAAGGCTCTGAGCTAGCTGTCACCACAGAATCTGATGCAGGGCTTGAACCCACAAACCGCAAGATTGTGACCTGAGCCAAAGTTGGATGCTTAACCGACTGAGCCACCCAGGTGCCCTTAGGCAGACATTTGAAACAAACAGAACCCCAAACAAGAAAATAAAGAACTATGAAACTAGTTGAAGAAATATGAGCCCGTCACTTTTATTTTAAAATCAAATTAAGATTTACAATCAAATTAAGAGTAAGTCAAATTAAGATTTAGTTAAGTTCAATGATTCCATAAACAATTTAAAATACAAATGACTACAGGAAGTGTTTTGCTGAGTATATAATTAATTGCTAATAAAAAATAGTATAGAAAGAAGCCCAGTCAATCAAGAAGCAAATGATAAATGCTATAGAAAAAGGTTCAAAACACATAAGCAGACAGTTCACTAAAGAAGAATTAGAGGGACACCTGGGTGGCTCAGTTGGTTAAGCATCTGACTTTGGCTTAGGTCATGATCTCACAGTTTGTGGGTTCGAGCCCTGCATCAAGCTCTGTGCTGAACTCTTTCTCAGAGCATGGAGCCTGCTTCCGATTCTGCGTCTCCTTCTCTGCCTGCCCCTTCCCTGCTCATGCTCTATCTTACACTGTCACTCAAAAATAAATAAATAAATTTTTTTTTTTAAAAACCCACTTAAAACAGACTTAAAAAAAAAAGAAGAATTAGAAAACCCTTGCAGATGGAAGGAAACATACTCAGTCTCAGTAGTGATCAGGGAAATGCAAGTTCATATAAGCATGAGGTTTTCCTTGATTGATACCATCCAACAGTCACCTGCCTGGCGGAAGCAGACATTCTCACACAGCACTAGGTTAAATCGACAGAACCTTTCAGGAAGTCAATATGTCAATAAACCCGGAAAGAAAAAAGGGCATATGGTTTCTGATCCAGAAATTCCTTGTATGTGAAACAAAGAAGGTAGGAAGAGGGAGGAATGAAATAAAGGAAAGGCAAGAGAAGGAAGGCAGAGAGGGAAGGGACAGAAAATGAGGCGGAAAGGACACAGGAGGAAGAAGAAGAAGGTGGACAGGCAGGTGATAAAGGAGAGAATGATGGAGAAAAGAGCAATTCAACAACCATTATCAGTCCTTCCCCAGGGACACAAAACCTAAATTGTCTCCTCATATTACTGCCTTTTTTTTCCCACCTCTAATTTGAGAAAATCTTACCAAAGCCATGCACCAAATAATTTAAAATAGAATATAAACAATTAACTATTTGTTGGGTAATTTTTTCTATGTGTTGCTTAGTAGTAATTCTAAATACAGTTTATAATACTCATAATTTATTTGGAAGAAGCTGAAACACATATTAATAACCCGAAGCTTTGGGTAATATGTAAAATCACTCGATTATTTTAATGTCCATACTTATGTAGCCATAAAAATAATTCTTTTCTTGGTTCAGTGAAAATTTGAAACCAGTTAAATGTTTTTATTCACTTGTATATTAATAAGAGTTTATTTCCTTTATTGAAATATCCATGACTGAACATGGGATAGAGGATATAAACAGTTGTCAGAACTAATTTAGAATAGATAAACCAAGTCAAAACATTTACTTGAATTCCTCTTTACCTATACTATTAGGTTTTGTTTATTTTGTTAATGTTTATTTTTGAGAGACAGAGTGCAAGTGGGGGAGGGCAGAGAGAGAAAGAGAGACACAGAATCTGAAGCAGGCTCCAGGCTCTGAGCTGTCAGCACAGAGAGTGAAACAGGGCTCAAACCCACACTGTGAGATCATGATCTGAGCCGAAGTGTGACGCTTAACTGACTGAGCCACCCAGGTGCCCCTATTATTTTTTTATTTTGTAAAATATAACTAGGTTTCTTTTGCCTGTTTTGTACTTTAGGGTTTGATTTTAGACACAAATAATTACTTTCAAACAATGGAAATTCTCAGTATAACATTTCAGAAACAAAGTACTATTTACTGTAACTTAAAAAAATATGACTATATGGTCCTTTCCTTAAAAATTTTTCTTTCCTACTACATGTGATCTAAAAAGCTTGTTGTCTCAAAAAATAATAACTTTCTCAGTATTTCTTACTTCAGTCAATTTTTTTGGCTGCCTCTGAATAAACACACGTGCACCCACACAAACTGGTTTTTAAGTTAGTGTACCATTTTTACATTCAGCTACTCTTTTTTTTTAAATTGTTTTATGTTTTTATTTATTATTGAGACAGAGAGAAACAGAGCATGAGTGGGGGAGGGGCAGAGAGAGAAGGAGACACAGAATCCGAAGCAGGCTCCAGGCTCTGAGCTAGCCGTCAGCACAGAGCCCGACATGGGGCTCAAACCCACAAACCGTGAGATCATGACCTGAGCCGAAGTCAGCCGCTTAACCGACTGAGCCACCCAGGTGCCCCAACAGTCAGCTACTCTTAAGCAACACTATCCATGAAATTATGGATCTGACATGTTATTTACTTCTTACCTACTGAAACAAATGTCTGTTAAAATGAAAAGAGCTCAACCATGAGGCACGTGCAGCCATCCCTTAGGGCACCGCTGCTACTGCAGATATTTTTCATTCCCAAAGATGATAAAGAACATGTTACCCAAAACCATTATTTCATTACATATTTTAATGTTTTTGAAACTGTCCTTGATTTGACCGTTTCCATATGTGACTTCAGCTGCTGAAGCAGCTTAGATACAAATACGTTAATCATGATTTGTAAAAATATCTTTAAGGGTGTGCCTGGCTGGCTCAAACCGTAGAGCATGTGACTCATAATCTCGGGGGCATCAGTTTGAGCCCTGAGTGGGCATAGAGCTTTAAAAAAAAGAAAGAAAAAAGAAAGGGGCACCTGGCTGGCCCTTGAAAATGCAACTCTTGATCTCCAGGTTATGAGTTCAAGCCTCACGTAGTTGGTAAAGTTTACTGAAAAAAATTTTTTAAATTACTATATAATAAAGTTGGGATATTTTTCTTGTAGTATGTAGCTTTGTAAAGCTGAACAGACATATAGATTCATGTTATCAGGATACAGTTCTATCATCCTAAAAACCTTCCTCCTGAAATCTCTTGAGCCACTCTGGCCCGTCACCCATAACTCCTGGTAATCACTGATCTGTTTTCCATCCTCATAAATTTGTCTTTGGAGAATGTCATGCAAATAGTCATATATTTGTAGCCTTTTCCAACTGACTTTCTAGCTCACCAAATGTCTTTGGATTCACTGAAGTTGTCGCATGTATGAAAAGTCCTTTTTTTTGCTGCTGAAGGATTTTGTGGCTTGCATGTATCACAGTTGAAGTTTAGGTATTTGCCTGCTTCAATACACATGGATTGTTCCCAGCTTATGACTTCCACAAATAAAGTTAGGATGATCCCTCATATGCAGTTCTCGTATAAACATAAATTTTCCTTTCTCTGCAGTAAACACCCAGGTTTGATAATAGGTGATATGAAAAATATATTTAACTTTATAAGAAACTGCTAAGCCATTTTCCAGAGTCCGTAGGCTTTTATATACCTTTCTGCAGTGTCTACGAGTTCTGGATTTTCTGCATGCTTGCCAGAACCTAGTACTGGCAGCTGTTTTAAAAGTTTGTTATTAGGGGCTCCTGGGTGGCTCAGTTGGTAAGGCGTCTGACTCTTGATTCCAGCACAAGTCATGATCTCATGGTTCTTGAGATCAAGCCCTGCATCAGGCTCTGAGCTGACAGGGCAGAACCTGCTTGGGATTCTCTCTCCCTCCTTCTCTGCCCCTCCCCCAGTCACACTCTCTTTCTCTCAAAATAAATAAATAAACAAACATTACCCAAAAAATTTTGTTATTAAATTTTAGTCATTCTGGTAAGTGTGTGGTGGTGTCTCATTACGGTTCTCAATTGCACCCCCTTCCCAGTGGTTAATGATGTTGGATGTTCTTCCTTGTGCTTTTGGAAACTTTCATCCATCCTCATGTCCTCTTGGATGAAGTATCTCTTCCAGTCCTCCTTGTCCCTTTTTACTTTAAATTTGCGAGATACTGTGTCGTCATTTTGCTAGATAAAATGTATGTGTAGGCTACAAAGATATGGCTGGATTAGGCACTCCATTTGAATTTCTTATGCTGTCAACTCATTTTCCTTTTATAAATTCAATAAATGTGCTCTGAAAAATCACTGAATAGGGAAACACATGTGAAGAGAGGAGCCTTTCAACACACACTTTTCCTTCTTTGGGTGAAATGAAAACAGAACGAGTTGGGAGATGCATTCTGGATAATGTAACCAAATATGCAAAGAAGAACAAAGTTAATGAGTAATAACGCCGTGATTGGCACGCAGCTGCCCACACGACTTGTACATCCGCATAAATGCATCCTCTGTGCTGCTCACTGAGGTGTCCTAACATACATTCCATTGTTAGTCATTGTATTTACAGGGTTTTTTCCTACTAGATTTGTTGTTAGGAAAACGTTTTATCATCTGCAGGCCCAGCTGTGTAGGAAATGACAACGTAGTGAATGCACACAAGACAGTCTCTGCAAATTCCGCTCTAGGTTTATTGTGTGTATCCCAGTGTCTCCTGGCTCCACCTGCTCTAGTAATGGCTCAGATTCATTTTCTAGAAAGTGTTCCCCAGCCAGCCCAGTATCAACCCCGGCCCACACTGAAGGTGCATAAAATCCCTGATGTGAATTCATGCTGGTGGTGGTTCAGAGAAGCTCGAGACATGAAGCAAAGACTATCCCTCTGGTTAGAGTCCCCCTTTCGACCCCTATTGTGTTCGTATTCGACTTTCTGCTACATAGAGCTCGCAATAGCATTTAAAAGAAAAACAACCCTAGCCTATGAGAGTTTCAAAACTCCCATATGAAAAAATAATGATGCACGCATTTTTGAGGCCAGATATTCACAAAGGGGAAAACCATGAACACTTGTGCTTTACCTATTAAAAATGGTAATACATTTTGAGAAATGTGTTGAGTTTTGTCCTTTATGTGCTCTTTACAAAACAGAAACATTAAAACAAAATACAGATTGAGCCTCCATTACCTCCATTTCTTTCCTAGCTTTTGAAATTAAATGCACATTTTTAAAAAGCTTACATGTGTGTATATATATATGTGTGTGTGTGTGTGTATGTATATATATATATATGGAGAGAGAGAGAGAGAGAACAGGTGAGGGAGGGACAGAGAGGGAGAGTGGGAGAGGAACAGATAGAGAGGGAGAGAAAGAATAATCTCAAGCAGGCTTCATGCAGTTGTTACAGAGCCCAATGTGGGGCTCGAACCCACGAACCCTGAGATCATGACCTGAGCTGAATTCAAGAGTCTGATGCTTAACAGACTGAGCCACCCAGGAACCCCTGAAATTAAAGGCACATTTATCACACATGTATTTTGGGGCAAATATGAACTAGATACTAACTAAAAGTTCTAAAAGAGCCAGACAATGCTAGAAAAATTCAATAAAGATCATTTAAATAGCTGAAGCCTTTTCATTTTGAATTTTATATTCCAATTCTTGGGCCTGACAACAATGCTAGCTTTAAGAATTAAACAAAATAGAACATAGATACATATGGACACATGCACACACACAGCTTATGTTTTTATTTTTCATTGCTTAATCTGCAACCTCACATTGTTAAATGTTAATAAACATATCAGGAGAAATGACCACCATTGGTGACAAGTCTTGAATAATTTCTAGTAACTTCCCTCCTTCAAATAAAATTGGCAAAAGAACACATAAAAAAAGAGACATTGCTTATGATGGAAACCATAACCATTAGGAAATCAAAATGTGAGATGAATGACTTAATTTCGTGATTTTTGAAAAGATAAAAAATGTTAATTTTTAAAAGCCTGAAGCTTTCTGAGTTCCACAGAACTACACAGTGACAACGATACTCCCACCGAGGACCCACCAGCTCAGGTACCACAAGGGCTCCCTCTTCTTGTGAACGGCAGGATTTGGAATGTGCAATGCGACGGAGCATTTATTATAAGAAGGGCAAGCAGTCAAATAGCACATACGTGCATCGGGCACCCTTCCAAGTGCTTTCTGTCCACTATGTCAGTCAATCGTCTCAAATCCAGGAGGATGGAGGCACCATTATTAAGACCAACCTCAATGTAAGCTAAGGCATAGACAGGTCAAACTGAACTTCCAGGTTCACCAAACTAGGAAGGGGCAGAGCTGGGATTCCGACCCAGGCAGTCTGGCTGCAGAGTCTACAATCTGCACTCCGCCCTGCCTCCTCGCAGATACAAGTGCAGAACATCCTTCTAGAAATAACAGATGCTGTTCCTACAGTAGGTGCTCTGGAAAGACGGAAGACTCTCTCCCACCCTCGTCGTCACATCAACACCCTCCTCTTCACAAGGGCTCTGGTTCGCTGACTGGGTGGGGGACCCTTGAAGCAGTTGCTGATGCCAGAACAGGAAGATGTTACAGCGACAAGTCTGATTTCCACACCAACGACCCAGTGTTTTACATAACATATTTTAGACAGAATCCAGCAATTCAGCAAGTGCTTGCGATGCACTCTTTCTAATTACCACTGAACATTTGGTTCTCTCTAGACTCTGTGCTGTCGCCACAACACTGCTATTTCATGCATGAGAACGGGCTTAGCAAAAATATTTTCAAGAGGAACAAGGACAGCTGTCAAAAATGATCATAACCTTTGCGATGTGAGGAATCATGAAGTAAGCTGTTGAGTGTCTATGTGTGAAACGAAGCTGGGTGTACCACGTGGCTATTCACCCAGACTGGCTTCCAGACTAGCATTCTTCCCTTTGGAGAATGCTGTCCATTCTGCATTTCTTACCGCCTCAGTGCTGGGAACGTTCATCCGACAGTGCACGTGCGCTTTACACATATTTGTAGGTATGCGTAAATATCAGAAAGTGTATATAATGCATGCGGAAGTTTGCTTCTATATATGCGTTCTGTTCACTGACAGATACCTATATCTAGACCTTCTCCTACCAACCCTTTTTTGGTTAAAAAAAAGTAACAATAACATAAAATATGATACAATGAAATGAAATAGACGCTTTTATTCACAGTTATTCTTAAAATTACTGGGCTTTAATTAATGACCTCCATGGCATTGAATCATTTGCTTACATAACTGCATCCTTGCTTGGCATTTGCAAAACAAAGGGATAGTGAAGTCAGCGCTTTTGGGACTGAGGTCTGCAGAGTCCCTGGTTTTATGTCTCAGGGTCACCAGGGAGCCTGGGGAGGGGGACAGCCAACAGGCTCCCCAGCCAGCAAGCAACTAGAACTTCGTCTGCCTACGCTGAGTTTTAGACTGGACTACTGAAGATTTCGCTAGAAATCTGAAATGGAAACATACGTAAAAATCTCTAATCTTTACACAGAAGGGAAAACCTCTAGTTTTCAAAGGTCTGTGGAGCTATACATTTCTGTCATTTAATTCCTACAGTGACACACTGATGTTAGAATTTATTGTGATCTAAAGAATGGCTTCTTCACTCTCTATACATTTGTGCAAAACACAGAAAAGTATGATATTGCTACTCTAATGGAATGGACAATCCAATTGCCTACAAGTCATTTACATCTAGAATTTATATACCAAAGCAAGACTTGGACGGGCTGTTGCCTTGCTTAGCTTAATTTCAGTGAACTATAAGCACGCAAAAGTAACGGAGTTCCAATAAGCAGAATGCTAATCTTCAGATTTATTTTACGTGTATCAATGAGGTTTTACATACTGTGTTATTACAGAAAAGCAAACTACTGTTTAAAGAAAACTTTAGTATTTGACACTGCTAATTTTCTCCTGAAGTCTCCAATATATAAGAAAGGTTAAGGATCTGAAAAAGGTTAATGTAGGATAAACATAGATTTGTAGCTGGGATAGTTTAGAATTATGAATGTCTAAATTATTTTAAAAACCGATTTTAAGCTTGACATTGAAAGGGTACCAATATCACAGGTTTCAAAACGTTTTTATGGAAAAGTCTGGGAGAATTTGTGCTTAAGGAAAAAATATTTAAAGAATTGTTAATTCAGTGTTAATCCCCTCAGGAAAAAAAAGATCTTTCTGTGATTCCTGAGAATATATTAGCTTTGAAAATATTCTGATAAGGAAAATTTTAAACCTTTCATTGGTTAATTAACACAGTCATTGCCAATGATTAGCCAATTCCAAGAGGATTTTATGACTCCGAAGAAGAAATGTGTATGCTGCTACATAATTCACAAATGATGAACCATGTGGCTAAAGAGGACAAGACTTCACTGGAAACAAAAATTTTTTTAAGGCTCCATTTTATCAATAGCTGTTACTCCATCATCTTTTTTGCAAAGAAAGGGAGCTTTCTGACCTACAAATAATATTATAACACAAATCAACTGTGTATGAGTGGTACTTGGAAAAGAAGTGTTGCTATGAAATAAATATAAATATTTGGGGGGCGCCAGGGTGGCTCAGTCTGTTAACTGTCCAACTTTAGCTTAGGTCATGAACTCACTGTCATGGGTTTGAGTCCCGCGTTGGGCTCTGTGCTGACAGCTCAGAGTCTAAAGGCTGCTTCTGATCTGTGTCTCCCTCTCTTTCTGCCCCTCCCCCGCTCGCTCACTCGCGCTCTCTCTCTCTCTCTCTCTCTCTCTCTCTCAAAAATAAAATAAACATTAAAAAATAAAAGAAAGAAATATAATTTTCAAAGAGGTGCTGCCCCCTTCTGGTTGTTCTTCCAAGAAGCACACACTCCTTCCTGCAAGCACGCAGTCCAGAGAACTGCTTCATGAAAGACTGAACATACTAAGACCACACGTAACCCCATAATGTCACCGTCTTCTTTGGATGGCTCCCATGGTCTCTGGTAGATTTCAGGAAGGCTCAAGAAGACGAAATGAATTTTTCCAATCATTAATATAGCAGTAGAAAAGACTCATTTCAGAAAAAGAGATCTGTTCCATGTTTTACTAAGGTCAGATTAATACTATGCCTATGATACCAACAGAGGCAATAAAAAGTAATTTTTATCACGCTGAAAAAAGGAACAGAAAAGTTGTCTTACACCTTCTGTTCTCAGCTCTCCATTTAGACTCATGTCTCATTTTGTCAATGATTATTTCTCTTATTTATAAATGTCATTTCCTCATTTCACTCTCTAAATACAAGAGGGGCCAAGTTTCTCTTCTCTGCTTTTCTTACAGTTCTTTAAAATTTCCTTCATTCCCTAAAGGGAATTTTCCTTCCTGTTGAAGGAACTGATACCCTTAAGAAAATAATCTATGCATTATAGTAACTGCAGTCGCTGTCTGATCAATAATTATAAGAAGAGGAGGCCCCAAACCTTTTTAACAATTTAAATGACTCAGACTTGAAATTGGAAATCGTTTTTCAGTCAAATGATATCTTTTATTTATCAAAATATTTTAACAAATTGAAATAGTAATCATGGTATACTAAATGCCAAGCATTTTACTTTAAAAGCTGGGCAGTGGTCTTAAGGAATATTCAATGGCATCGTTGGTATTTACAGTATTTCTTCCACCCTTTAAAAATAGTCACTTAAGGTGGCGCCTGGGTGGCTCAGTCAGTTAAGTGGCAGACTTTGGCTCAGGTCATGATCTCACGGTTTGTGAGATTGAGCCCCACATCGGGCTCCGAGCTGACCGCTCAGAGCCTGCAACCTGCTTTGTATTCTGTGTCTCCCTCTCTCTCTCTGCCCTCCTCTGCTCACTCCATCTCTCAAAAGTAAATAAATGTTAAAAAAATTTTTAAAAATAATTATTAAAAATCAATAGATTCACATGCCAAAGATTTAAATTAAAGGGTCTCCAAAACGCACCTGCAGTTTAGAGGAAGAGTAACTGGCCACAGGAGCCAGAGACTGATTCCAAAGGACAGAAGGAAATGGACTTTTAAGTCATATTTGCTACAGGAACTCACCCACATTCCGATTCCAGCCTCCCTTATACAGGACTGAGGAGGTGGGGACATGCAGAGTCCATGCCCCACACCCATCCCACGGCTCCCACAGCCCAGTGGCCCCACGGAAGCTTTCCCCCAAAGGACAGCACAAGGCCTGCAGGGTCTCAGTCATTTTCTACGATGCTGAGCTAATTCCTCTCCTGACCTTACTCATATCCTGCCCCAACGGCTCTGACTCATCCATTCACTTCCCCAGCAGGCTTGGTCATGATTATTCTGCAGGGAGAGGGACTCATTAAGCAATCTCTGGAACGCCTCTCCATTTCCACCTGGATAGAAGCACCATGGATATTCTCTCCCAAGACTATTTTTTTAATTGGATGTATCCATTGTTGCTGTAAGGAATGAAAAAACAGCGAGGACCATGCAGGTATGTGTGTTAACCTCAGGAACTACGGGGAATGAATGACGAGATCTCAGAACAACCAGGCCAGAGGCAGTGGTCTTATTTCTCTGTCCGGCATGTCCTCTGCATCCTCCCACCCCCACCCCCACCCCCCGCCTCCCTCACCAAACAGTTCATAGTCAGAACTAGCACACTGAGAACACACTGGTTTTTAGCATAGGAGGGATTCAGGTCAGTGTTTTATTGTAAGTTTCTTCTTGGGGCCAATACAACTGCAGCGGTTCTTTGGGGACATGGTGCGTGGAGCAGGGCTGTCTTGGGCGGCCGCGGCTGGTTCTGCCGCGTCCCACGGAAAATGCAGGCAGTCTTCCCAGGGATCACCCCTCCCGATCCCCGATGGGGGGACTCCTATGAAACAGTGCGCATCCACCTGATAAACTTGGGAGAAGCTTGTTTATGTCCTATGTTTCAAAAGCCCTTTACTCAGTCAGTTGGTTTGAATCCCAAATTCAATTTCCCATAGAAACAGTGTTATACACGACCACCAGTTCCACACTCCACTTACGATATTGCTTCACTCTGGCACCTACGTGCATTCACTGTTGGGCTAACACTAGGCGGGATGTGGGATGCGGACGCTCCAATGCTGGTGCTTGGGAATGAGAGTGGTCCAGACCCTGTACTCACGGAGGGAGAAAGACAGACAGCACCCCTTCTGGGTTCCTGGATTCGACTACTTCTCACACAGGGTCAGGAGCTTTGCGTCCACCACCCCCTTACTCCTCAAGCCTGCGGTCAGAGTGAGGCAGTGCTATGTGCTCACACACACAAAGAACTCAGGTCACGTGGGAAAGGATGGAAGCCAGGTTCGCCGGCCTGTCTCTTGTCTCACTCTTAGGAACGCAGTATATGTGACAAGAGGATCTCCCAACCCCCAGGGTTCTCTTCTCAATCATTCATTCGACAACTCTCTTTCTGAATTGCAGGCTGGGTGCTTGGAATGCAATGCAGAACAAAGCTATCACTTGTGCATCAGTGACACTTCAGGTCTAAAGGAAAAGGTGGATGTGATCACGAAAGAACTTTGTAAACAGAAACTGCCATGGGCTGCAAAGAAAGCGGTAGAGTCTTCTGAGCATAAAGGGGGCATATCAGGTTGGGTGGTCCGGTCCGTGAAGACAGCTTTGGGAATGATGCTTAAGCTGAGATAGAAAACATGAGTAGATGTCTATGAGGCAAAGAATGATGGGTAGAGCAGTGGGGACAGTATAAGCAAAGGCCCTGAGGCACCAAAAAGTGTGGTGCATTTGGGGAAACAGAAAGACCCACTGGGAGGTGAAGAATGAAAGAAGAGTCATGGGGAGAGTTGCAGAAGGAAAGAGCAAAAAGCAGGGCTGAGATAAGGAGTATTCTGAAAGGGAAATAAAAGATAGGTGAGCCACATTTGGATCCAGGGGCTTTACTGTTTGGACATTGATTTGTATGCACAACTCACCCATAAATCTAGTGTGTCTAAGTCAGAAATTAGCCACAAATTGAGCAAGAAAATTAATAACACGCTCGAGCATATCATAAGGAAATGGCTTTGTGATACATTGGATGATCTCTCAGCTGATTTGTGCCCCTCCCCTCCCCACCGTGGTGGAGAAGGCCTCTATGCGTTACAGACTCGGGCCTGGCCAGGTGACCTGATACAGCCAGGAGGAAGGGAATGTGTATGCGAGTATCAGAGCTTCTGGCCGCCCATCGAGACAGGTCCGTGCCCCTTCCTCGGGCCAGAATGTGGGGCAGCAAACTGATCTGAGCCCTGCCTTCCCTCAGGGGAAGCTCAGCCAGCAAACTGCACGAATCAGGGCCACCCAGCCAGCCACAGAGAAACAAACCCTCACTCATGAGAGAGATGCACAACTCCTAAGGGTGCAGATAGATGCTTGGTGTTACCGGCTATTGATTTTAAGGTGGGTTAGTATGCGGTTTTGTTGCAGCACTGCCGCATACAACATTTTAATACTAAAAATTGCTCTCTTACTGCCCGCCCTCCAAACATGCACGTGTGCCCTCACAAACACACAGACGGGCACACAGGCATGCACAAGTTCGTCCTCCGGCTCACCACCACACTGGAGGACAGCAAGAAGAAACAGGCAAACAATGTAATGGCCCGAAGCATGAGCTACAGGCTGAACTCTAACAACACTGGATGAAGGCTAGTTAGGCCGTGATTTTGTAACTGAATTAAAGCAGTCTCCTGCTACTGACTCCTGCGCTCTGTGCTTCATTATAATATTGTTGTTTTAGTGCAAAACCAGTTATTAAAAAAAATAGAATACTAATAAAACACAATGAAATAAAGGAAATGCCCTGAGCGGCTAGCACGTGTGTGACCTCAGTTTCCAGCGTGGGGAGATCTCAGACTTTACTGGCATATTTCTCTCTTTCCAGCCGGTAAGATGCTGGCACTTACAGCGATTACATCACTCCCTTGTGTAAAGCTGGGGGATTTTTATGTTGCTATAATGCTTCCCACTTCTTAAGTGTTTTTTCTTTTCTTTTTAAGCAGATCTTTGAACAGTGAGGTTTCACTACACAGACTCCAGGGTGACACCGAAAGGTATCTCAAAGAGAGAAAACTGCATGGATAGATTTGGCCACTGTGTTAATGGCTGAACCAGTGTAAGACCTAGATGTAATTTTTTCCCCTCAATGTATCCGATGGCTCTTAAACATTCCCATATCCTAAAAATGTAAATATATTAAAATATAGACTTCATGAAACCTAGAGGCCTTTGCACTGTGCAGGGAGTTCTTAAAATAGCACAATTAAATATGTGTTCTTCGATGGCTTTGTAAAATGTAGAGCTGACCCCGGTTTTACAACTCCTCTAATCTAGTATATATCAAATTTGGTGGGTCATGAGTGAATCCCTTTGAGGATCGAGTAAAGTCTATGTATGAAGTGTCTCTCCAGGAAATAATTCAAATAAAGCTTTGGGATACGAAGACAGGAGTGCAGATCATCCATGGGTTTCATCCAGAATAACAGAACCCGTCTGTCATTCCAGATGAACATCGTTTTCCCTGTCTTTTTTTTTTTTAATAATTTTTTTTACTTTTTAATTTATTTTTGATAGAGAGAGAGACAGAGCATGAGAGGGGAAGGGCAGAGAGAGAAGGAGACACAGAACTGGAAGCAGGCTCCAGGCTCTGAGCTGGCTGTCAGCACAGAGCCCGACGCGGGGCTCGAACCCACGGACGTGAGATCTGACCTGAGCCGAAGCCGGAGGCTTAACCGACTGGGCCACCAGGTGCCCCCGTTTTCCCTGTCTCATCCACCGAGTTGCCCGTTGCCCATGCAGGCCGAGTGGCGGCAGAAAACAGCGGTGGGGGCCTTACACCGCTAGGTTCTTGTTTATCAACTTGCTACTGGTTTGTTTCAAACTTTCAAAAGCTTTTAAAGAGAAGTTTCCTGGGCTTCTATATACCCATCACGGTGCTCTCAATCACTGTCAACATTTTGGCCACCTTGTTTCATCAGTTCCCCGCTCCCTCACTTTTTTGGCTGAAGTCTTTTAAAATAAATCCAAAGTGCCCTACTATTTCATCCATGAAAACCTCAACGCACCCTACGTGATCAGGATATGCCATTATCCTAATTAGTAGATACTCCTAGGGCAATGAGTAAAAATCCTTCATTTCATCTTCCAATTTCAGGAAAATTTCTCTTACCTTGAAGATTGTTTTTTTTTTTACAGTTGGTTTATTCAAATTAGGATCCAAAAAACCCTGCATATTTAATTTGCTTGCTATATATCTCTAAAGTCTTCTATTTAACAGCCCCTTCCTGAATTCTCCTTTTATTGATTTTCTAAATCAATTTTAGAAAAAAATATAATTTTTAAAATTTTTTCTTAAAAAAAAATCTTTCACATTCTGTGTTTGGACAATAATTCCCTTATACTGTCCTCCATCTTATGGATGCCCTAAAATTGGAATATTCAAGATAGGTGATCTTTAATTTTTGTTTTACTATGTTTAATGTAAAAAGAGAGCAAGAGTGTGTGAAAATGCCCTCATTCCATGGAGAGTGGGATCAATGGAAGACATATTTTTATCTTTCAATCCAACCTCCCTTGTCTCCATTATTTCACTCATTTATTTCTCTTCTAAGGAGCAAGGCTGTTATGATAAAAAAGACTTAGATTTTTCCAGCATTTGTTCTTTTTCAAAGTAGCAGGTAGGCTGTATAAAGAATATTCTAAATTCTGCACCTAGACAATATGTATGGAAGCATCTAGCACAATCCCTAACAAATGGCAAAGTCCTGAATACTGGTTGAAGCTGAATTAAAATAAATCTCAATTTAGAGAAATAGAAATAATGCTATATCAGTCATTAAAATATTTAATCAATTTCTGGATTACGGTATACAAACCCTCTATCACCCATCACAACATAAACCAGGATATTCTCTGTTTCGGCAATGGAATAAGAATTCTTTTTCCTATTCATTGTCACTGATAATTTCTGCTTCTAGGGAATTTTGGTCTTACCTGGTGCTCAACCACTGATAAACAAAAACAAACAAATAACAACAACAAAAATAGCCAATCAAAAAGCTGAAGACTCAGCTTAGGAAGGTCAGTTAATTTCATATCATATGGTTGTAGGGAAAATGAAGACACCATGTCATTATCACCAGTCTGTCACTGCACATGCTGACCAGAGGCGGTTACTCTAATAGGAACATATTCTGAAATTTGTATTGAACACCAGGCTATGAAGTATGCGATGTTATGTATCTCTTGTATCTCCTGATTTTATCTGAAGAATATAAATAGAACGTAATTATTTTGGGTACACTCTCAGGTAGAATCAAAATTAGCTACTGTGAGACCACTAAGGATTATTATTATACTTACACAGCCAAACCTAATGAACCCTGATATGAGAATCGCATTAGGCAGAACATAGGCATGTCCGCCATCAGCACCTCATAACTTGTGATTAATCAACAACTGCCTTGTAGCATCTTCTTATTGAATTTTCTTTAAAAAAAAAAAAAACCTTTTTGTGCCTCTCAAGCCTATTTTGATACTCCTAGAAAAAGAAGACTACTCTAGCAGTCACTTAAGGAAGACAGGGGTTATCCGATCATTCATTCTTCCATTAAACAACCTGTGAAATGTCTGGTCACAAGCTCAGCTAACAACTAGAGAAAAGGGTGAAAAGGCAAAGCCCTTGTCCTCCACAGACTTGAATCCTTCTTCTTTGAATCCTTCTTCCACCCATTTATGAGATCTGAAGGGAAGCCCCAGAGCTTCAAGGGCTCCAAGGACATGGTGGGAGCCAACCACAATGGATTCCCTCCATATAGAACTCCAGAACAAGAAGGACACTTCAGAGCTCTGTGCGCTCCTGGCGAGAGCTGCCACTCTGGGCCAGTGGAGAGTGACAGTCGAGTCTCTTACCTGACCAAGGACCCCCCACGCTTGCCCAAACCAGAAGGTCCTGAAGCCCTGGCTCTGAACACTGAGAGGGCCTTATAACATAATTTGAAAGTCACTATTCTACTCGCAGGTTTAATCCAGTTCAACACATATTACGCAGCTACTATGGGCCAGACTTTTAGGTGCTAGCTATCTCATTTCTTTTCTCTTTTCTCTTTTCTCCTCTCCTCTTTTCTCCTCTCCTCTCCTCTCCTCTCCTCTCCTCTCCTCTCCTCTCCTCCCCTCCCCTCCCCTCCCCTCTCTTCTCCTCTCCTCTCCTCTCCTCTCCTCTCCTCCTGTGCTGAACCAACTGATATTTTTCTTCAAAGGAACTAAGGAACGGAATCCTATAAAACTCATAATTCACAATTAGCTGTAGCTGATGATTGCTTTGAGTTGGGAGATGGAAGACAGGCATGGGGATTCAATATCAGCTGTGCTGGTTGTGAAGTCTAAGCAATGACTGGGCTCATTACTTAGCTCCATGGGAAGTGCTAAAAACCAATCATGTCTGAGAATTACTTATAAATAAGAGACATAATATATAAATAAAGTATGTGTGTACACAGTAAGACAGACAGGCACACACCCACACACAAGAACTTCCATCCTTGCTTTTCACACCCTCCACACCAGCACGGCTGCCTCCCTACCGCTGTCTGTCCTGAAAACCCCTTGGGATAAACTCTCCGTTGACATCAGCACAAAAAGCCCAGGAACTCTGAGCCCCCATCAGCAAATAGACCATTATCCTCATAGGGCTTTATACAACCTCTTGACTAAATCTGTCTTCCACCCTCTCCAACTCCTGAAACCCTTCCACCGTGTTCTCGTCCACTCTATATTCACGGAAAAATAAAGAAGAAAGCTCCCAACCCCGCAAAAAGTGGGATAAAGAAAACATCATGAAAGAGAGAACCTTGAAATACAGGTAGAAATTTTATGGTCAGAAATGGAGGTAAAGGCAATTTCACATCACGGAAATAAAATGAATAGAGTACTGGAAATGCAAAGGCCTAAATGTAGGATTTGTACTCTAACATCAAATCTGAACTCTGATGAAAGTTTTCGTAATGTCCATTGTTACTGTATGAAAATTTAATTGTCAGCTAGATTATTCCATTCACATTAGAAACAGTATCAGTGAATGAATATGTCTACAGGGAAAGAAGCAGGCTAAAAATGGCAGCAAGGGAGTACTGATGACTTCATGGGGGTCAGCTTGCATCTGTCCCCTCGGCATCTTCAGATTGCCATCTGTCCCTCCAGCACTCACACAAAGACAGCCTGCAAATGCATACGGGTACAATTTATCATAACTCCTGTGCTATCAAGTGTCTGAACAAGGTAAGAACATATTTCCCGGTTTAGTAAGACTTGCAAGTCTCAGTTTCTCGGTATCTACCACTGTGACAAAAAGTGAGTATAAGCTCTTTACTTCTTCCGGGCTCTTACTCCCCTTAGCTAGGGAATACTGTGTCAACTGAAAGATCAACTAATTGCCTACGTGGCCCCAAATGTCACAGGGGACTTCTTTCAGGTTTTCATATTATTACTCTAAATTTTTGCTCTCAGCTTTTATTTTGGGTGAATTTCATAAGCTGTCAACCATGTGATCATATGCTTTCAAAAATAAGCTTTGTTAGGGATTCAAATGGCAGAAGGAGATACCTATGACTTATGATATTGTGTGTATTCAAAAGCAACAGATCTGTGCAGGTTTACAAGCCTTGTACAAAAACTGTTGTAGTCATGAGGGCGAAACACAAAAAGCATTCACCCAGACTCTAGGCAAGCCAGAGAGAGGTGAAGATCTCAGCGGATTCTGCAATTGGATTGGGCATTATTTTTTCTTTCTGGAAGATGCAAGCAAGGATAAGCCATTTACAGAAAAAATAACAGAAAGAAAAATAAACTGGCTTTTCACGCTTGCACCTTCCACAATGCCTTGTTCACGCGTTTTGATGACCATATTGGAACAAGTAAGGATGTTATAATGAACAGAAGGTAAAAAAAAATATCTGAACCTAAGTCTTTTCTCTTTAGCTCCTATTCTAGTCTCTGACCTTGGGAGTGGTTACATTCAGTGTAGTGCAACATGGAAATCACTCACAGAGAAAAAGGAAACCTGCCTAAATTGAATCACTATCTCCATTTAAATGACTTTACTATTACCTCATCTTAAAAGGTAATTATCAAAGCACAAAAGTTATGAATGAGAATGCAAAAGAACTGCTGTATGTATAATGGACAATTTCTGGAAGCTGAACTAAAATTTTGGGTACTATTTGTAACTTTCACATGCGAGTCCGGTAACTACACAGAGGGCAAATGGCACATCTGACTCTCACATCACAACCCTACCCTCTTCTCTACTTCTTGGATGAAATCACTGGCTGGTCACCTCTTTCCCCCACCCTGCCTCCTCCCCTTCCTCCTCTTTCGCTTATCCCTCCTCCTCTGTCTTTTTCCTCTTCTAATTATTCTTATGTTGATTACACAGACCCTAATTTTAAAAGTCCTTTGGTCACTATTAATCATAAAGGCAAGATAATTTCACTAACTAAAATGTCCTGTCTCTTTAAAGAGCCTGAATTCCCACATATATAAAAATATCAAGTCCTTTCCCCAGTTAGGACCTGCTTCAGCTGAAGTAAACTGAGCTCTTTTTGACTTCTTTTTGATGTCTTTGCCTTGCATCTCTTCCCTTTCACACATCAAACTTGCGGGCTGGGACTCCCAGGCCCTTCAGGATCCATGAGGGCAGGAAGGGGTGAGCCCTGCAGAGGGGAGACTCTGACTTGAGAGGCAGTTTGACAGCCCTGTCTTGATGCGCTCCTGTGGGGACGGCTGTTGGAAACTGACTCCTTCCCTGAGGGAGAGGTGTTCCCCAGGGAACATCAAATGGCCACTGCCTGGATGCAGGACCCGGGATGCTCCTCCACTAAGGTCCACCCCAAGCCCCACACTAGCATCTGACAGTGTCCCCGCAGCCTTCTTCGCCGAGGGTCCTGCTCCTGGCAGGTCTCCTGAGTGGGCTTCCTTTCAAAATGACCACGCTCTCTCCCCAGGGTCTACACCCTCTTTTCAACCTAGAGTTCAGTTTCTCTACCTCCCTCCACTCTGCTTCTATGAGCCGCTTAGCCCGTTTCCTGCCTCAGGCTTGAGTCATCCTATGAACTGGTGGAATGTTTCTTAGTAAATGGAGTTGATTTTTTTGTTAGTGTTTTGCTCTTGTTTTAAATGAGACAATTATAATGATGACCAAGACAATAAAAACATAATTGTATTATTAATACTATTAAAACAGAAACAGTTTCAGAATGATTTTCCATCTCACATATATCAAGAGTCAGGGTCCAGGCTCTAAAAGATGGGATTCTAGCATGTTATGCTGAGTATATACACTTGGTTTTTAGGCCTATTCTCTTGTTCACCAGGTGGCTGCCTCAGATAGACAATGTCTGGACAATGAAGAGACTGTCCTCTAGTGATCTTCTTTGTATTAACATGAAAACTCTTCACAAAACTACTTCCCACCTCAGTGATGAGGATTGGCTCACACGTCAAGGAGAAATAGAATTTCCATAATTATATTAAGCCCATAAATCCATTGTGGTTTACTATTTTCCATGAGCATATGGAAGGGTAAACATCTGAAGAAAATCTAGATTTATCAACAAGAAGAGAGGCAACTACCAGTGTCATCCATGATTGATTTGTTGGCTCTGAGTAATTCAGATGACTTAAAAAAGCCCATTAAGTTCCCCACCCCAATATCAGTTTTAGTCCATGTTAAACTGTATCATTGAGGCCTCCTACAATGGTGTTATTCTAAATATCTTCACCACAGTTTGGGTTGAACTCTGAAAATCATTAGGAGCTATATTCATAACAGATTTTCTTTAATTTATCATTTATCAACTGTTTCTGATTAACAAGCTCCCTTTTGGTATTATTGGGTCTGATGGGGCCAAAGATGGTGACCGGCAAGTGCCGGTGACACTGTATCTTGCTGTGATTGCCCCTGCTGAGATGCCATGAGATCGGTTCACATCATCACCCTGCTGGCCTGTGTCTTCATCCTCTTTGTCACCTTCATCTTGCTCACCAATGTGCCTATCTTTGTTTTTACATAATGGCGACCTGGTAGCTCTCTTTTCCTGAAACCAGCAGGCATTATTTTTTTCTAATTGGCCTTGCTCTGGATTACTTTGGTCAAGGTTCTGGCCCTCGAACTTCACCATGAAGCACTGTGCTTTCTCTATCGTTGTCTTTGCTGCTGCTGACCCTCCTCCCCTACACTCTTCATTCTCCCCTGACCTGCAAGAGGGAGATGTCTTAGGAATTCTCCAGACAGCAGCTCTGGATTCCCTTCCAGTGCCAGACTGCCACTTCTATCCTGTGGTCTCTGTTACTGTCTTCATAACAGCCAATATTTTTTGTTCTTTTACATGTTATTTATTATTTTTTAATTAAATTTTTAATTTTGTCTAGTTAACAGTGTTCTATTAGTCTTAGTTTTACAATACAGTAATTCAACAATTCTATAGAGTACTCAGCCCTCATCATGATAAGTGTACTCTTGATCTCCATCACCTAGTTCACCCATCCCCCACCCCCAACCCCTGCCCAGACCCTTGGCCCTCTGGTAACCATCAGTTTGTCCTTTATAGTTAAGAGTCCACTTCTTGGTTTGCCTTCCTCTCTGTTTTTTCCTCTTTGCTCATTTTTTTGTATCTTAAATTCCACATACATGCGAAATCATATGGTATTTATCTTTCTCTGACTGATTTGTTTTGCTTAACATTATGCTCACTAGCTCTATCCATGTCATTGCAAATGGCAATATTTCATTATTTTTTATAGTTCAGTAGTGTTCCATTGAATATAAATACCACATCGCCTTTATCCATTGATTTACTGATGGATACTTGGGCTGCTTCCATAATTTGGTTACTGTAAACAATGCTGCAATAAACATAGGGGTACATGTATCCCTTTAGATTAGTGTTTTTGCATTGGGAGCTGTCTGAACTCATCGGATGAGTGAAAATTCTTAGTGAGGGTACGGCAAGTTTGCACGGTCTCTTGCCCCCAGACAGCTCCCAAAATCTACCCTCTTATAACCTTCATTTCTGCTTGGGCACCAAACCTCGGAGCGCTTTGTTAGTGTCAGGAGCAGCCACTCCCCCTGCCCTGTCCCTGAGGCGTGACTGCACCTGGTCAGGGAAAAAATGAGTTGCTGGGAGCCGCATCGGCCTTGCTGGATGACACAGTCACAGCGAGGAAATGGCAAATGTTTGCATGGCTCCTGCCATGAAGCAAAACTGGTGTCTCCTTCTACTATTGGCTCATATTGGAAATGGGACCGCTGTTATTAATTAGGCCTCACAATGTTCCAAATCAGACTGATATTTCCCACACAGATACCTCATGGGGAGAAGCATATTCCCACCTCTACAAAGAAGAATTTAGACAAAGCACCACAGATATTTGCCAAAAGGCTCTTCTAATGTGCCTCACAAACCCAAGACATAGATAATAAAGGGGGTTAAAAGACACAAGAGTTACCATTAACTCTGGTCCAGAGAAAAAGAGCCTAACTTAGAGATAAGAAACAGACAAGAGCAGACATAAGTTACTGCACATACCTTTGCTAATTGGTGCCACAAATACCTTCCCTTACACTGATACCCGTTATGAGGATGGGTGAGAGTAGGTAAAACTTAAACTCAATACAAAGGCCGGCACATCTAGGGCCCCTATGGTGCTTACACCTTCAACATCAAATAACAAGGTTTACACAAGCAACTTACTA
The DNA here is from genome assembly GCF_006229205.1 of Suricata suricatta. NCBI lineage: Eukaryota > Metazoa > Chordata > Mammalia > Carnivora > Herpestidae > Suricata > Suricata suricatta. Next base: position 139,308,928 of record NC_043705.1, on the reverse strand, counting down.
CCCAGCGCAAATACCTTCTTCCTCTTGTGAGCCAGACAGAATGACTCCTAGCCTAGTCTATGCCTGAATCTTAGCATTATTGATATAAACAAATGTGTTGGCTATCTGTTTCTCACTGAGAACACACTGCTATCTTCTTAGTTGGAAGATTTACTACTGGTTTAAGCAAATGTGTATGTTATCTGCTTTTCACTGAGAATGTCCTGTTATCCTATTGTTTGCAAAAATGAACTACCTCGCTGAAATTAAAGTAGTTCTACAAAACTACTTCCTGTACACTTTCCAAAGCATCTTATCACTGAGAATTATTTGAAGTAAAAATTCCATTTTTTTGATGTCATGTTAACATTTGAATAAAGAGACAAAAAACTGACAGAGCAGAGATGGCTGCCTGGTGATCAGAAAGGAAGCCGAGGCTCTCTCACTGTCTTTTTCTCTCTCTCTCTCACCAACACAGTCCATCCTTTCAGGGAACCCTGGACCTGCTGGAGCTGGACTCTGGCATTTTTGTATTATTTTTGGGAAAATACCCAGGAGTGTGATTACTGGATCATAGGGTAGTTCTATTTTTAACTTTTTGAGGACACTCCATACCATTTTCCACAGGGGCTCCACCAGTTTGCATTCCCACCAACAGTGTGTGAGAGTTCCTAGTTCTCTACATCCTCACCAACACTTGTTGTTTGTTGTGTATTTTATTTTAGCCATTCTAAACAGTGTGAAGTAACATCTCATTTTAGTTTTGATGTGCATTTTCCTAATGATGAGTCATGTTGAACATCTTTTAATGGTTGGCCATTTGGATGTCTTCTTTGGAAACAGATCTGTTCAAATCTTCTGCCCATGTTTTATTTGGATTATTTGGTTTCGGGGTATTGAGTTGTATCCTTTATTGAATATGTCATTTGCAAATATCTTCTCCCAGTTCCTAGGGTCCTTTTAGTTTTTTTTTGTTTGTTTCCTTCACTATGGGAAGGTTTTTATTTTGATGTAGTCCCAATGGTTTATTTTTGCTTTTGTTTCCCTTGCGTCAGAAGATTTATCTAGAAAAATGTTGCTATGGCCGATGTCAGGAACATAACTGCCTGTGCTCTCTTCTAGGAGTTTTGTGGTTTCAGGTCTCACATTTAGGTCTTTATCTCATTTTGAATTTGTTTTTATGGATGGTATAACAAAGTATCCAGTTTCATTCTTCTGTATGTTGCTGTCCAGTTTTCCCAAAATCATTCGTTGACAAGACTTTTTCCCATTGTATGCTTTTGCCCCTTTGTCAAGGATTAATTGGCCATAAAACTCTAAGTTTATTTTTAGGTATTTTTATTCTATTCTATTGATCTATGTGTCTATTTTTGTGCCCAAACCATACTGTTTTGATTACTACAGCTTTGCAGTATAACTTGAAGTCTGGAATTGTGATACCTCCAGTTCTGTTTTTCAAAATTGCTTTGGCTATTTGGGGTCTTTTGTGATTCCATATACACGTTATTATTGTTTTTATATAGTTCTGTGAAAAATTCTATTGGCATTTTGATAGGAATTGCATTAAATATGTATATTGCTTTTGGTAGAATAGACATTTTATGTGTGGTATTTATTTATTTATTTATTTATATTATTTTTTTTAAGTTTATTTACTTGTTCTTGAGAGAAAGAGAGAGAGAGTCAGAGAAAGAGGAGGGGAGAGAAGCCCAAGCAGGCTCCAACACTGTCAATAGAGCCTGATATGAGGCTCGAACTCACGAACCATGAGATCCTTACCTGAGCCAAAATCAAAAGTTGGATGATTAACCAGCTGAGCCACCTAGGCACCCTGGTAGTATAGACATTTTAACAATATTTTTTGTTACAATGTGTGAGCATGGAATGTCTTTCCATTTCTTTCTTTTTTATTTTCCTTCAATTTCTTCCATCAACATTTTATAGTTTTCAGAGTATAGGTCTTTCACCTCTTAGATTACATTTATTACTAGGTACACTATTATTTCTGATGCAATCATAAATGGAATTGTTTCCTTAATTTTTCTTTCTGCTGCTTCATAATTAGTGTGTAGAAATGCAACAGATTCCTGTGCACTGATGTTGTATCTTGAAACTTAACTGAATTCACATATCAGTTCTAGTAGTTTTCTGGTGGAGCCTTTCAAGTTTTCTATATATAATATCATGTCATCTGCAAATAATGAATGTTTTACTTATTCTTTACCAATTTGGATGCCTTTTATTTCTTTTTGTTGTCTGACTGCTGTGGCTAGGACTTCCAAAACTATGTGGAATAGAAGTGATGAGAGTGGATATCCTTGTTTTGTTCCTGAGCTTATGGAAAAGCCCTCAGTGTTTCACCATTCAGTATGACATCCTTTGTAGGTTTTTCATGTAAGGCTTTTATTATGTTAGGGCATGTTTCCTCTAAGCCTACTTTGTTAAGGTTTTTAGCATGAATTGATGTTTTACTTCCTCAAGTGCTTTCCCTGCGTCTACCGAAATGATCAGGTGGTTTTTATCCTTTCTCTTATTGATGTGATGTATCATGTTGACTGATTTGGGAATAGTGAACCACCCTGGGAATAAATCCCAGTTGATTGTGGTGAATGATTTTTTTTTAATGTATTGTTGGATTCAGTTTGCTAGTATTTTGTTGAGAATTTCTGCATCGATGTTTATCAGAGATATTGATATCTGGTTTTGGTATCAGGGTGGTACTCATCTCATAGAATAAATTTGGATGTTTTCTTTCCTCTTCTGTCTTTTGGAATAGTTTGAAAATATTAAGCATTAACTCTTCTGTAGGAGACCTGATGTTTTAATAAAAACTAGGTGTAATACTCTGGAAGAGCATTATCAAAAACTCTCAAATTACTTGTGAGAAAGAAAATGGCAGATGGAAAGAATTTTAAAAAAACAATCAAGAATGTCTCTGTATTCAAGTAATAACTCTAAGTCCCCTTCTCTTTAAAGAAAGCAGAACTGGAGGGTCAGATGAGGTGTTAGGGGTATAATTCTGCCATACTGTCTCCTTCCCTCAGGCTGTAGGGTCAGAAAACAAAAGCAAAACAAAAGCAAAACAAAAACCTGAAGCAGAAAACAAAACAACATCCTCTTCTCAATTTGATTTCTCCCTTAAGCTATTTTCCTGTACCTGTTTTCTTGTTGTTCAAGCCTCAAATTCCTAAGTATATTAGTCTGCTATGTCTCCACATTTGCACTTCACAGCCCCTCATAAAGGTCTCTCTAGGCTGGAGTCCAAGAGGGTAAACACCCCCCAATTTAAAACTCAGCAGCTTCTCACAATCTTCTTTCATGAGACTTTTCTGGAGTACTAACAGACACCCATCATTTTCCCTTGCTTCCTCTGCTTTCTGGATTGTGTTTCCCTAACTATCTGCTTTCCCTCTTCTTCAGGGATGTCTCTATTGGCCCAACTTACCAGGATCCTTTGCTTTATCTTCTCTTCCTCTTGCTCACAAGCCTTTGATTCATGTCTGTTACTTCAACTTATACTTCTAGGGTTGTCCCAGTGGTATCTGGGTGTCCCCAGCTCAGAGCACCACAGATGGCCACTTGCAGGGACTTGAAGAGGTAGCTAACTTCTAGTTCTACACTGTTGACCCCGACTTCTCCCCAGGCTCCAGATCTACATACTGGGGGCTAGCATAGAGCAGTGGCCAATAGGGTGGCTCCAATGCTAGCAAGTTGTATGGCTCAGGGAAAGTCAGGGAAAGACAGAGTCAACTAAGATCCATTTCCATTATCTACGATCCAGAAGTGATAATAAAATATCAGAGATAATAAAATGAGGAAAAAACAGGTTATAAATAATATGATGCATGTCAAAGACTTAGCAAAGTGCCCAGCACAAAAGCAAAGCCTCCATCAATGGTCGCTCTGTTTAACTGCTTGTTAGATCTCACCTCTCTGATGTCACCTCAAATTGGTCCAAAACTTAATCCATTACCTTAAATTCAAAAAGTATTTCTCCTCTTTTGTACCCTACTTCAGTAACAAAATTACCACTGCTTTAGTTATTGAGACCAGCAATCAATTACTGATTCATTTTCCACTTCCTTAACAATCCTCACCACCAATCAGTTGTGAAATCCTGCCCACCCTCCCTCCAATATCTAAAAACTAAATCTTAAAGCTAAGCTGTGCTCCGTATGTTCACATAGTCACCGACCTACTTTGGCCCTGATCTTTCATCTGTGCCCCTGTGGTTGAGCCCCTCACTAGGATAGTATGCGTGGACTACCTTGTAGAGTACCAGCCCATAACAGTTTCCCTTTGCTTCCAAAACACCCTTATATGGTTGCCAATTATGTTGCTATATAATAATGTTTTTAAATGGCTCAGAAAGTTTCAGTGGCTCTTTGCTCACTGAGGAATCGCATCCAGGCTTCCGAACACCAAAAGACCTGACCTCATCCAGGTGTAGACAGGCACCTACGGGACCCTGCAAGTGGCACCATCCCACATTTTCAGTACTCCTGTCATTGTGTTCCCTCCATGTAGAATAGATTTTGCTTCCATTTCTGACTGTTAAAGTCCCATCTGAATTTCAAGATGTATCACTTTCCTGATGTTTTCCCTAATAAAACTTTTTGGAATTAAGAGCTTTGTTCTCCATCTTTCCACGTATGACATTTCCTCAAAGTTATCATAAAAGATGTATTTTTCCATGTTTAATAAGAAGTGCATTTTGATTCATGTATAAAAACATCTATATGAAGAGATACATAGCTATATAGATATATCTGCATCTTTTAATAAAATGCATGCTCATGGAAGGTTTTACTTATCTTGATTTTACTTAACACAGTGGTGGATGGGTTCAAAAAATAAATGAACAAACATATGGATGTATTCTTCTACACATAAATTGCTTATGAGGAAGGGTATTTTGAAACGTGTTATAAAATGTGTGGCAGGAGATACTCCCCAAAGTTGTTAGCCAACACTGGCTCATTTATTATGCATTATACATTTATTATAATTTAAATAAACCTTTTGTTAAGAAGCCAGATCAGACTTCCAATGAGTTTGACTTAGCCTCACTTTGTGCTAGATTACTCACATGTTCCTGGTATGGGCAAAGGTCATGTAGCAGTGCCGACTGGAGAATTAGTCCATGTCCCTCTATTTCTCCACTTGGAGCATTCATTGTCTTATGACTTCCAGTCCTCCTAGGTTTGTGATAGTTTCTTCCTCTCTCGTAAGCCCTTCAGGTACATAGTCTAATGGTGCACCTGGCAGTTTTATTTGACTTTTTCTTTGGATGTAGCCCCTTTTGCCTCCACATTCTGCACTTATCAAATAAGCAAACTGGGTCAGACTAAATTTCCAGAGAAATTCTCCCCCAGAACTTGGTATTCTTTCCTTAACAGACGCCTGGAGTCTGTTAACCTGATAGAAGTCTCTGGTGAGAAAATCAATAGCCCGATGTTTGGGGATGGTCTCCTTTCATGTACAACACAGGACAATCAGGTTAGAAAGCCACTCTGAGGAGGAGGAGGAGGAGGATGGAAGAAGATGAAGATGAAGCAGCAGCAGCAGCAGCAGCAATGTTTAGATAATTTGCATGCCAAAAGCCACGTTGAAGTGTTAAAAGTCTCATTAAAAAGAGATCCTTGCAGAAGAATGGTCTGTCATTTGTGTCCATGGTTCAGAAAATATCCAACACCTGATGAGAGTAGATGGATACACACATATGTGTATACAATGTGTAGACTCTCCATGTCTAGCCATTCTTATGGACACCAACACACCATGAACCGCGATCCGCAAGACTCATGTCACACAACCGTCTTCTAAAGCCACCTCCAACCTACCCTCCTGCTCCTCTTACTCGGCTCTATTGCATATTCTTATTTCAATATTTTTCACCTCGTCATGCATTAGCTTCTCCTGTTATTAAAATCCCCAGCCCAGACTCGTCAACACTTCAATGTTTGTGGAATGACTACCTGACAAATGAAGGGCTTGATTCCATCTAAAATAGCTGCACTTCAAGCTGGAATAGAGCTGCTTATTTTGTACCCTGGCAACTGTTCCAGAACTCCCAAATGTCTGGTTCATGTTGGCGCACACTTAGAACATCTTAGGAAAATACAGACATTTTCCTGCTATGACTGACTAATATACTGAACTGATCACCTGGGGGGTTCTTTTGGGGAAAGGGTCTCCAAATATCTGAACCTAGAATGGCACTGTTTTAAGTCTGGCAGATCCCACATACTTAAAGTCAAATGCAATTTGACTTTGCAGCAGGCTTCTCTTTTTGGGGAGGACATCACTGTGGAGACCCCTTTCGGTCATGTAGATGGTACGCAGGCATGAACTTGTAGGTGCTCCAGACCAGACTCTAAATGTTGTTAGGAACATGGATTGGGTGTGTTTTTAGTTGGTCCACATAACCTGCATTAGATGGAAGGAGCCTCATGAGATTAAAACAAAGATAAGCCAAGTAGAAAAGACTTCCGTATATTGTGATGGTCTTTGCAAGGACTGAATAATTATGTCTTCCCAAGATTCATGTGTTGAAATCTCAATTCTCATGACCCAGCAACAGCACTGCTAGGGATTTACCCGAGGGATACAGGAGTGCTGATGCATAGGGGCATATGTACCCATGCATTTTCAACAATAGCCAAATCATGAAAAGAGCCTAAATGTCCATCAACTGATGAATGGATCAAGAAGATATGGTTTATATATACAATGGAATACTACATGGCAATGAGGAAGAATGAAATCTGGCCATTCGTGGCAACATGTATGGAACTTGAGAGTATCATGCTAAGTGAAATAAGTCAGGCAGAGATGGACAGATACTATATGTTTTCACTCATTAGTGGAACAGGAGAAACTTAACAGAGGGCCATGGGGAGGGGAAGGGGGGATAAAGATATAGGGAGAGAGAGGGAGGCAAATCAAGAGAGACTCCTGAATACTGAAAACAAACTGAGGGCTGAAGGGGGAGGGGGACAGGGGAAGAAGAAGGGTGATGGGCATGGAGGAAGGCACATGTTGGGATGAGCACCGGGTGTTTTATGGAAACCAACTTGATAATGAACTATATAAAAAAAATCTCATTCTCAATGTGATGGTATTAGGAGGTGGGGCCTTTGAAAGGTGAATTGGGCCATGAAGGTGGAGCCCTCATGAATGGGATTAGTTCTCTTATAAAGAGACCCCAGCAAGCCCATTCCTCTCTCTGCCATGAGGCTAAAACAAGGAGTTGGCCATCTATGAACCAGGAAGGGGTCTCTCACCAGAACCCAATCATGTTGGCTCTCTGCTCTTGGACTTAGAGCCTTCAGAACTGTGAGAAAAGAATTTCTGTTTTTGCTAAGTCACACAGACTGACTGCTTGGCTGAAGTAGCCCCAGTGAACGGAGACACGTTCTTTCAGGGTCCAGGGTCCAGGGTGTGCCTTGGGGAAGTCATTCAGAGAAGTGGATGTCTTACCATGTGCCACAGGCCGAAAAGCAACTGAGTCTTTGAGTAGGGAAAGAATGCCTCCTTCCTTGTTGGCACAAGGGCAGTGCCAGATAGGCCATGGGGTGTGGCAAAGAGGCATATGGTACATTCCACCCTCCCCCACCCTATGAGGCTGCTGAGGAGCCTGGTCTCAGAGCACCTGTACACCCTTTCCTCATGGGGTTTCCCAAGACTTAACAACCATCAGTGCTGTGGGAACCTGAGAGCAGGGGTTCCGCCCACAACCTGGAGTCGTCTGGGGTAACACATTCCTGGGCATCATCAGGCACAACAGAAGCCTTGGGCCCAGAGGAGTCTAAGGGCCAGCGGTGGAGGACACGTTCCACAGTCCATTCTCAGGAGCACTTAGGGTGGCCGAGCGGGCTGACCTCAAGTGAAGGAGAGGTAAGGCTTACGCTTGAATGCGTCAGACAAATAACACAGTGGAATTCTATTTTGTCAGTAGTAGCTCCTGAGGAAGGTGACACTATTCTATCACTTTGTCTTGAGGTACTCAATTTCATATCATGGCTGTCAGGATTCAGAATTAAGTATATGAAATAATATTCTGCTATCTCTGCAGAGTTATTCCAGGGGAATCATTCAGCTTCTGGAAATAGCTAGATTCTGTGGCCAGAAAAACTAGGTTCATAAACATTTTCTTTTCTCAGGGACAAAACTAGGCATCTGCTTTGTAGCTAAGGTTCTCTCTTCCACATATGCATTTAAATATAAAGCTTTCGGCTCTGACTTTTTTCTTTGCACTTATTTTGATGGTCTGGTAAAGAATCCCCGTGTTCCTGGGACTTCAGGTTGAAACAACAGATAAAAAGCTGGGAGGAGGGTGCTGCGCTTCTGCTTCTGCTACGATAATGCAGAGGAAAAAATTGGTTTTCTTTAACACGGCCCCAAACACCATATATCAACACATTATCAAGAGAAATATGTGTTTTATGTTGCACTTTGAAGAAGTTTTAATATTCATACAGAAATAAAAAAACACTGAGTTGCAAAATAAAATAAATGCACATAAAAAATTTCCCCAGGATGCAGCACAGTTTCCAAGTTGTAATCAAAACTATAGAACAGGTAATGGTACTGGAATTGGAGAGAATCACTAGAAATACCATTATTGTGTGTGTGACTTTCACAACATTAACATGATTGGCCTTTGACATAGGTAACTTTTTGATATCTTTGACTTCTTTTAAAGGCAAAAACTGGGGTGCCTGGGTGGCTCAGTCATTTAAGTGTGTGTCTCTTGATTTTGCCTCATATCATGATCTCATGGTTTGCGGGTTTGAGCCCCGTGTAGGACTTTATGCTAACAGTGTGGAGCCTGCTTGGGATTCTCTCCCTCCCTCTCTCTCTTTCCTTCTCCTCCCTCCCAGCTTGTACTCTCTCACTCTCTCAAAATAAACAAACATAAAAAAACTTTAAAAAAGGACAAAAACCAATTGGCTGCTTTAAAACACAAAAGAGCACTGTGAAGATCACATTTCCAGAAACTCCAAAAGACCACTATTCAATTGGTTTCCCTAAGGCATTGCATCAGTGAACAGATTTGAGTTTTATTGGCTAAAGGGAACAATTCTCTGTAAATACAGGCATTTAGACTTATAAAAGGTGCTTATAAATCAGACTGAGGAAGCCAGAAATTACACACGTTGTAGGACTATAAAAAAAATACAACAACAAAACTATTTAAAAGCCATCCCATAGGGTAGCTTACAACATTTATCGAGCTCAAAAGAGCTTTATTTTTACCCTGTTTCTCCCATCTAAGAGTTGACTTTGGGGAAAAGAAAGAAAAGAAAGTAAATCATGGAAAAAAAAGAAGAAAAGTGTGAGGGTTAAAGAATGAATCGTGTAAGAGGAGCTTGAAAGCAGGAGGATATTCATAATTAGAGGGTGCAGAAATTAAGCAGTAGAGAAAAGGAATCACAAAGATATCCAAGTCAAATAAAAGGTAAATAAATAAGTGTTAAATTAATTAAGCAAGGAGGCCATCTGACTGAGGCGGCTCAAATGCCATGGTGGCTTCTGGAAGCCACCCAAAAGCAAAGCCTGTAAATGCCTCAAGATTATGGGATCAAAACGCTAGGGACAACCAACCGAGCGCGGGTATCCAACCAGCCTTTCAGTTACAGCCACACAGTGATTTCGTTGTTTGTCTCCTTAATTTTCCACTGGTTCCCGTCAGTGGAGTGTTACTAACCACTTCTGGTTTTGAATGGACATTTGCTCCAATCAACTCTTACTTTTCAATATGCCTCAGTTTATCTTCTAGCATAAGAAATCAGTGTTCTATTTATTTATTTATTTAATGTACAACATATATAGGACCTCTGACACAGGAAACATCATCAAAGTAGACCTAGTAATCTCTTCACACTGGTTTAGGCAAGGATGCATTTAAATTTGGGCAGTGACACAGCTATCCTTCCAAAGAGGCATTACTGGGGAGTGTGTTTAAATTTTTCACCTTCTCTAGAGAGGGTTCCCCTTCCTACCAAACCAGAAATGCTTACTGTAATTTTTAGGAACAGAATCAAAGCTTCACAAGTTATAAAAAAGAGAATTTTTTAAAAAGTCCTGCATTTTGCCTTAAGACTGGAATCTTTGCTACTTCAGTGCAGTCTTTGCTGCAAACACAGGCATCACCAAAGAGCTTGTTAAAAATGCTGAATCTCAGGTTCCATCCCCAAGCCAGTCAGTCCGAATCTGCATATAGCAAGAGCCTCAGTTCCTATGATCTTTACAAAGCGCTAGTCTAAATCGCTGTTCTACAAGATGAACAGTATTTGTTTAGGTATCAGTTATGACAACTGCACTTGTGGTTATGTTTATGTAATTGGATAACCTTCATTTGTACTTTCCTTTCATTAATTATTACTAGGGCTCTCTGTATCGTACATAACTGTGATAGGCATTAAAAGCTATGTAAGAAACTGAATTCAAAGGAATGAAAAAGTAAATAGACTCACATTAAAATGCATTTGAATAGAAATTCTGTCTCCAGCTTTCATCACCATATCATGAAAGAGGAACACGTAGCAGAGTCGCTACAGGACAACACAGGAAACTTTGATAATGTGGGGCTATGTCCGAGAATCTGAACTTTATGATAATAAGGCCTTGCTCAGTGAAAGCCCTGTGGCATTTCACGTTGTCTTGCTGAGAGCTGATTGGAGTTATTCTTTAAAGGAGTCATTGCTCTCAGCCTTTCTGTCATGTTTTCTCAGAGAATGTTAAAGGTCATTTCACTTTCTTAAGAAAAAATATCTAACATTTAATGAGTCACAGATGTATCTTTCTATTTGGTTTCTATCTGTAGTAGGCAAAGATCAAAACCAACGTTTTAACCCAAGATGTGTCAGGAAATTAGAATAATTGAGCCAGAGCCATGTTCGGAGAGAAGATTAGAGATGGCAGGGATACGGCTTCACTGCCAAAGTTGTCTTAAGGAGGAAGTGTAGGCTGGCACAGATGAGTGATGCACCCGAGGACAGAGGTGAGTGGGGGGCCCAGAGAAAATCCCAGCTTCGAAAATTTCCCATTGAATTAAATTTCCTCCAAATTTAGGGGGTGATGAACAAGCTCATTTGGGGACATTTAATGGATGGATCATCTAATTTCTAGAAATGCAGTGGAAACCTGAATCTTGTCCCAAAGAATTATTCCTGCTTTCATTTTTCTCCTGTCCATTAATTTCCCCCTTACATACTAAGAAGTGAGCTTGGGGCCGGAATACTGGGGGAAAAAAGACATCTCAAAAAAGTCTCTCCCATTTCCCCCCATTTTGGCCTCCAGTGTCCCAGAAGCTTCTGTCCTTGGTCACAAAGTATTCTTGGTCTGTGTCGTTTTCATGAGGGTATCATATGTCACTTTCTACATGGCTAACACTCAGCTCTTTAACATTTTTACCTCACTTCTGAGCTCCAGATTCACACTTCTGAATGCCCCTGGACATTACCAAGAAATATTCCTGAAATCAGCTCAAAATCATCAAGGCAGATATAGTTTATATCCTCATGAAGCAGATTTTCTTTCTGAACTCAACTCTCTTTTAATGGGACAATGCCACCTTCCTACATCCAAGCATGAATCCAAAAGAATCCTGGATTTCTCTTACCTCTCATTTATTCCCCAACCAGGGCTGGTTTCAAGAGCCCATGGCCCACCCAGTTACATTGAATACGGCACCTAGAAGAATCCAAGGTTTGGCTTAACGCTCTGCTGTTGTCATGTGAAAAGTCCTAATAAATTTTTTAACAATAGGAACCATATTTTCATTGTGAACTGGACCCTGTGAATGATATGGGTCCTGCTTTCCTGTACTCGTCCCTCCACATGTCAGTTGGAATTAGTTCCCTAAATCAAATGTATGCAGTTAGTATCTCCTTTATTATTTTTAAAAACATATACAATTCTGTTGCCTAGTTCTTGCTTCGGCAGCACATATACTGAAATTCTGCTGTCTATCAATTTCCCAAAAAGTAAAGGTAAAAGAAGTGTCTTTGGGCCTTGACTACCATTAACTCACCAGCATAAATTCCCACGCATCGTTACCTGTAGCCACCCTGGCTTTCATGCATTTGTGTCAATATCACAGGGACTTGGAGTCACTTCTTACTTTCCATATTTGACACACTTCACTCATCCTTCAAGATTCAATTTTACGGATGTGGTGCACGGCCCTTCTTTGCCTTTCATCACCCTCTCCAGGTGGCCCCACATCCTGCATCTGGGCCACTGGTACCGGCATGGGAAGTGACCATGAGCTGATTTACAGACAGGCCTCAGGGGGATGAAGTACAAGTCTCTTCCAGTCCTGGGTTTCTTCTGGCAGCATGATGATGAGGATGTGTGAGACAACAGGGGCGTTCAGTTCATCAACAATGCTGGCTTTCACCCAAAGCAGCAGCAGAAGAAAACAGATATGTTCCCCAAGCTGCACGTTCTCTCAAGTGCAAAAACCTAGTCTTTTCATATAACTACCAAGTCCTTGCCTTGTTGGCTTCAGGCCTTCTCTGCACTGCAAAACTCATGCATACTTCTTTCCAGATTCCCCTGATGGCTGCACTAACTCATGGCCCACTTCAGTTTCATGGCAGCTTTTCTTCACAATGCTGCTGGTCTACACAGGAACCCGAGTGCCATGCATCCATGGGTGGGCATACAGGACACGTGCAGACCCCTGTCAGGACAACCTAGCCCACTAGGTGACACCCCCGCTACGTGCAGGACTCACCTTCCCCCTTCCATGGCTGCAGGTCTGAATAGTCCATAAAAATGCGCTCTCCTTCTTTTCCGTTCAGTCTGTAAGGATCCAGGGACCTGAATTCATGACCAGTCACCATGCTTGTTCTACACACTAGTCCCAATTAATAACAAACAGTGAAATCCTTGACCACAGGGGCTGTGTTGGCTATTTCTGAATCTTCTCCCATCTATTTCAGAAGATAGGCTGCAAAATGTTTGGTCCGTGTGATATAGAAAGGGTTAGCATTTACCTCCATCCTTGTGTTCCTGGCTAAGATACTTAATGGCGCTCAACTTTTCTGCATCTCACCACTTCACATAAACAATTATAATTTTCACAATTAAATTGAACACTATCTCTATTAGCGAAAATATAGAAGATAGGTAAAAATGTGTAACTGAAGATCATCAAATATGCAAATATATTTTGGAATTTGATTTTTTAAAAATCTTTTTGGGTATATCTTGATTATAAAATGTGCCTAATTTGAACCATTCACTGGAAAGACATTTATTAGATAGTATGGACTACCTATTTGGCCAGGTCCCAAGACACATAGCTCAATGATCTAAAAGGGGGAGAGATGTATTCACAAACAAATGGTAAGACAATAGAAAGTATTGGAATCCCTGGGTGGCTCAGTCAGTTAAATATCTGACTCTTGGTTTCAGCTTAGGTCATGATCTTATGGTTCGTGAGTTTGAGCCCTGCATCAGGCTCTGTGCAGACAGTGTCTGCTTGGGATTCTCTCTCTCCCCTGCTCTCTGCCCCTTCCTCGCTCAGTGTCTCTGTCTCTCTTTCAAAAATAAATAAATAAACTTAAAACAGAAAGTATGTATAGGTATCAAACGCACTAAAGACAAACACGCCCAGCAATTCCATTTGCATGTACTGATAATAAATAAATAATTTAAGGAATGAAACAGTATTTAACTATAACAGTTTTGATTGATACATTTGAAAAGATTTGAGATATAGCCTACCACATGGCTATACATACAAGATAATTCAGCCTTTAAAAATGATGTCATATAAATATGTCTTTTTCTGAAAAGAAGTTAGGTATGTTCTCTCCCAGACAGCTGGCTCTAATCACATGATGGATTTTTGAGTTACTAACATGTTTAAGAGTATGAATACAATACAAATATTTAAAAATCGTCTTCTTATATATAATTGCATAACACATTTCAAGGACGATCAGCTGTCAAGCTTATTTTGCTGTGTCCTTTCAAATGTCTATAATATAAAAATTTCCTCATCTTTAAATGTCATGGTGTGACCTCAAAAAGCAATGCTGCATGAATGTGCAGTGACAGTTATGCACATAAGTTGGCATTTTAGGCAGATGCACAGGAAATATTAAAACAAACCTCTAAAGTACCCATTTGCTTAGACTCTGACCCTCCTTCCGCATGAGATGTAAATGCACACGCACACACTCCTCAAAAAAATCACAGGCAATGATATTTCTACAGAATTCATTCAAATACTTCTTGCACTGCAGTGTTGAAAAAAATGTTTCCTAATGTCTGTGCCATATGATAAGACTATGAAAAGAAATCAGTCAAGTGTCCTTAAAAGCAGGGAAACACACAAACACAATTGTGCATCTCATTAATTCACACCCACAGCATCAATTCTCTAATGAAAGCGGGCTGTTTTCCTGTGCAGAAAGATCATGGTCATCACGCTCTGAAAGTGTGTTTTCTCATTGCAGTGCTTTTCCTCAAATATTAGTCCATTTATGTTTGTCATATAATAAAAGTCTCACTGGAAGGTTAATGACGTGAAACCCGGCAGAAAAAATGAAGCTCCTATCCTCTTTCTGCTGACATGACCATAGTAATGCAATGTGGAAAATTAGAAGAGAGAGGAAGAAAGCATCTTGGATCAAAATTCAGTTTATGACTCATTTTAACCAGCAGGGGCTCCACTTTACTGGGTAGGGACACAGAAGGGTATGGAGTTCTGTAGTTGATGGCTAAGAACTTTCACGATTTTCAAGGGACAAACTAAGTTGAGTTATACTATATTCTCTACCATAACATAGCTTTGATTTTCGTTTATCTTGTAATCCTGGACAGAAAAGCAAAACACAAATACGCAATTATGTAATTTTTACAACACTACAAAACGCATCTTTTTATGAACTCAGCTTTTAAAGCTGTTGGGCTTTAAAATAACACTCATGTTTGAATTTCAGCAGAAGTGCATGTGTTAATTACATGAAAAATCTAAATAGTCAAAGATAAAATTTTCAGTTAAAAGGCCATAAAATAGTTATAGAATCTATAGTGGACTCCATGTAGTTTACAGAAATTTCATTAATAGCTCAAGTCAAACATATTAACTTATTAAGTACAATAATATTATTATTCAACAAGAAAGTGAGCAAGAGTGACTGAATTTTCAGAGTCTCCACCAATATATATCATTATAAGTAATCACATCTTTAATCATCCGTAAAATCAAAAATAGGACAAGGATGTCCACTATTGCTGTTTCTACTCATCATGGTAATGAAGGTCATGACCAGGGTAATTAGGCAAGGAAAGAAATAAAAGGCATCTAGATTAGAAAGAAAGGAAATAAGACTATTGCTGTTCACAGATGATATGATCTTGCATAGACAAAATCCTAAGAATCTGAAGAACAACTTACAAAACTGACAATCAAGTCCAATAAGGCAGCAGGACAGTTGATTAATATACAAAAATCATTTGCATTTCTACACACTAACAATGGACCATTTGAAAATGAAGTTAAGGACAAAATCCCAAATTATAAGTGGCAATATTCCCAAAATTCATCAGCAGATACAACACAATTTCTATCAAAATCTCAGCTGTTCATTTTTTTTTCCATAAAAAAAATCCACATGCAGATCCTAAAACTCACAGTGAAAAGGCAAGGACACAGAACAAACATTCATGAGAAAGAAAATATGGAGAATCCATACTTCCCAATTTCTAAATTTCTAGAAGGCTGCAATAATCATAACAATAGCATATTGATAAAAGGGTAGATGTGTCAATAAGTAGAAAAATAAAAGACTTTTGACAACTGGAGAGCCACATGCAAGGGAATGAAGCTGGACCTCTAACCTCACACCATACAGATATTAGCTCTCAATATATCATAGACCTACATGAAGCAGCTGAAACTATGTAACTTTTAGAAGAAAATGCAGAAATAAATCTACATTGCCTTAGGCCAGGAAATGGATTCTTAGATATGACATCAAACACATGAGCAACAAAAACTGAATTCAATACATTGGACTTCCCCCAAATTAAAAACATTTGTGCCTCAAAGGATCTCATTAAGAATGTAAAATAACAAACCATAGAGTGGAAGTAAACAGCAACTCAACAATATGAAGACAAACCAATTAAAAATGGACATAGGATCTGAGTAGGCATTTCTACAGAAAAGATACACCAATGGCTAATATGCAAATGAAAAAGTCATCAACACTGTTAAGTCATTCAGGAAATGCAAATCGAAAACACAATGAGCTAATGCTTCACACCTACTAAAATTGCAGAAATAAAATAAAAAAGATAGATACTAACAAGTGTTGGCAAGAATGTTGAGAAATTTGAACCCTCCTTCATTGCTGCTTGCAAGATAAAAATGGTATTCTCACTTTGAAAAACTGTCTGGCAGTTCCTCAAATTATTAAATATAGAGTTACCATAGGATCCAACAATTCCACTCCTATGCTTAGTCCATGATAAATGAAAGCATACTGCTACATAAAAACTTGTACATGAATGTTCAATAGCATTACTCATAATAGCCACAAAGTGAAAACAAATCAAATGGACATCAAGTCATGAATAAATAAAAATATGTGGTATAGCCACTAATGGAATATTATTCAGCCATGAACAGGAATGAAGTATTCCTATACGTACAAAATAAATGAACTTTGAAAACATTATGCTAAGTTAAGAAGCCAGTTACAAAAGATCACATATTGTATGTTCTATTCATATGAACAGTCCAGAAGAGGCAAGTTCAGAGACAAAAAGATCAGTGGGTACCAATGGTGGGAAGAAAAGAGAAAGGAGAGACAGGGGAGGGGTACAGGATTTCCTCAGGGCTTAGTAAAAATGTTCTAATATTAGTGGTGATAATTAAAAATCTGTGTGAATATGCTAAGACTCACTGAAACATACATTTTTAGTGTGGATTTTATGGCAAATGAACTTAATCTCAAGCAAGCTGTTATTACAGAATCTTCACAGCCACAGGACCACTTCCTCTTTGGTGTGGAAGAATGGCTAGAGCTAGAATCCTCACTTTGCACTCATTGAAAAACTGTATAAATTGAGCCAGAGATGTTTTGGCTTCCATTAGAAAGCATTTAGAATGAAGACTAACTACTTGCACAATGTTGTGAGCTATGTTTGACATTTTCTTGCTTGCAAAGTATCAATCTAATTATGCTGATGCCTCACTAGAGATGAAAGTACCATGCTGATCATTGGAGCGTCTTGCTTTTAATCATATCTACTACCAAACGATCACATCAACTAACTTAAACTTGTCATTTGAAAAATGAGGATTTTCTTTTACCATTCCTACCTCAAAAAGATGTTATGAATTTAAAACAAGATCTACTTATTGGCATTGTACTCTTACATCCACACAGTAACTTTTGTTATCAATGATAATAACAGTTACAGTGGCCCATGTTTACTCCTACTACTTAGAATTAATCTTTCATATGAAACATATATTTCTTGGGCAAGTATATTGTCATAATTACTTTCCAACAGCAAAAAAGAATTTCAATATTCCAAGTAGCAGGAAGGTCTAGTTTCATTTTACGTTTTACAACATGTGTAAGTTCCATATGAAATCTGCAAAATGAACACTGCTAAGTACCCAACACAAAATATACTCAAATCATGCAATTATTCTCTTCTCCCTTAAATCACTGGCTTAATTTGATCTTCCACAATTTTACATCTACTTTATTCTGAGATGTATACTTAATACATCTAAAAAGAAATATAAATAAGTCAAGCCTTCACATCATCCTTACTGAATGAAAATACTTGCATATAAAATCAAGAAGGTAATTCTCAAGATGTCTAAAGTCTTCTCTCTATGACAGGGGAACTCTGATTATGTGTTACTTAAATAATTTTAAGATAATATAATTTCACTCCCAAAACATCTACTGGTTTTGCTTCTTGCTTTGTCTCTCCCCTGTGAGCTTTTTCTACCTGCAAACACAAATACAGGCTAATTAAAAAACAGAGAGAGAAAACATTTAGTCTCACACATCCTTCCTTACTAGGCTGTATAAAAATTACCATGTAGAGGTGCCTGAGTGCCTCAGTTGGTTGAGTATCTGACTCATGATATTGGCTCGGATCATGATCCTTTGGTCGTGAGATCAAGTTCCACATTGGGCTCTGCACTGACAGTCTGGAACCTGCTTGGGATTCTTTCTCTTTCTCTCTCTGCCCCTCCCCAAATCTCTCTCTGTCTGTCTCCCTCAAAATAAATAAACATTTATAAAATAAAATCCTTGTATGGATGAAGTAACTGAGGCTTGGTAAGGCTAGGTAACAGCCCACTGCAACATAACTGGCAAACAGTGGAACCAGAATTCAGCTCAGCTTAATTTTACAGACCACACGCCTGATTAGTCCATTCTTAACAGCAACCATTTACTGCTCCTTTGTACAGAAAAAAACTTTTCAAAGGTCTCCACTGCTTTGAGTACTATTCTTGGACTTTCATGATCCCCATTTATTTCACTGACACTGATCTTGTGATGGTCACTAATGACTTCCATGTTAGCATATCCAACAGTTACTAGTCTTGACTTATCTTACACATCTTCAAAGCAGTATTGAACATACCTGACAGCTTCCTCCTTGGACGCCTTTCTTCTTGGCAGTTGTGACTTCAAGGCTCTTATGGTTTACTTTTCATTCTCTTTTGTGGGCTCCTTCCTTCTGCTCAACTGCTAAATATTACAGTGCTAGAGTCCTAGACCATCGCATCTATACTTTCAGGGGTAGACACAAGGCACTGTGTGAATTTATCTAGATTTTATTTCCTTGTTTACTGGTTTATCATCTTCCCACACCAGTACATAAGTACCATGGGTCACAAAGAAAGTATTTAGTAAGTGTTTTCTGGATGGACGGATGGGTGGATGAAAAGATGAATGGAAGGCAGAGAGGAAAACAGGAAAAGAGAGTATAGTTCAGGCATAAACTTGAATCCCCTCTTTCTAGGAAAGCCGTGACCTGACAGAATAAGGAATGACCTCGGACTACCTCTACTTTAGGGCTCTCTTTTCTGACAAAGCTTGGGTGGCTCTCTGCACTTTGCATTTCACTGCATTCTACTAGATAGGCCAATCTACCTAGATTTGTCAACTCCCAAGTATTATCATGGCCCAGCCCCTACTGAATCCTAGAATTAACCATATTACATTGTGATGTTTGCTACATGTATAAATAACCCACAGGAGAACTACATCATGCTAGATTGAACCACTCATGAAGCAAGGATGCCAAAATTCACAGAGGCAGAATGAAGTGTGTACTAGGCCGCAAGCAATCAAGGATATAGTAGCAGGATCCCTTTTACAGGGGTTTCTGAGAAGCCTATAGTGTAGCACTGGGCCTTGATTTCATTCAGCAACTTGTCACCCAGAGGACTCTCCAAAGCCTTATGTAATTTCCTTGAAGTTCTGACTGATCCCATCTAAAGCGCTGGCTGATGCCATCTACCCTTACCTTAAATTGTGGTCCCTCTAGTTTTGACTGGCTTCATCCAAGGCCAACTCATCAGCCACAGTGCCCCCCATTTTCCCTAGTCAGAAGGGAAGCCCTGATCTCAGCAGCTTTGTAGGGAAGCTGCATGATTTCATCTATCATATGCCAGAACTCAGCACCTATCAGTTTGTGATAAATAGATGTAATATATATTAGTCAGGATTTCTGTTTAGGAGAAATGCTAATGATGATAATGATGTATGTTTCACCATGGAACTCCGTGATTCTATAAGGCCAAAGGAATAAATGAAAAGGAATTATAACTTTACATTATGTGGTCTATAGTTTACTTAATGTAATTTTCATCATTTTCCTATTTTCTGTATTTTTCTATTTCAGTTCATGGAGAAGTAGAGGTATTCTACTTGGAACGTCCAAGCAGATGATATTTGAAATACAATAAATATTTATGCCAAAGGAAAATTGGGCATGCCAGAAAAATAACAAAGCCAAAGCCTTTTTTTTTTCAATATTAAAATGGTCATTCATTTTTAGTGTTAGTTACCCTCTAATTTTGCTTCCTCCCCCAGCAATGTCAGAAAAATTCTATATTTAACATCATGGTGTGTATCAGAGGGCTCTTCTCTCTGATCCTTCCTTGATTATTCTTGATCAATGTATTTAATCTTTCCAAGTCTCTGTTTCTTCCTTGCCATTCTTATAAAAAGATAAGAGTTGTTCTATAACTCAGATACGATATTTAGCATAATGCTTAATTCATAGTAAATGCTCAATGCATGTCTGTCACCATCAAACCCACTACCATTACCATTCAACACATACTTAATCAACATTACTGTGAACTTCCTTAGCATTCTTCAAAATAGTCTGCCACACATTATTACTATTCTAGTCCTAAGACACTACACAGCAGAAATTAGGTATACGGTCAATGTATAAAGAGTGTTAGTCATGATTTATTCCTCTTTTGTAGTTTTACTTTGGAGAAAGTCATGTCACATCCCTTCTGAAGCTGGGCATAGGGTCAGGGGCAGCAGACACAATGGATCTCAGTGAATGAATGGTGCACAGTCAATGTAAAACATCCATTAGGAAATGATGCAGAAAGTTACATATTCCATTACAACGACAAGTGACACTGGACCCACCCCCAAGAAGAATAATTTATAAAGTCTCCTTTCTTGCCCTTTGATAACTGATTACATAGACAAAGAACGTTCCTGTAACCTGTAGTCTGTCCAGGGGTATGAGATGACCTTCATCTGGCAACGATAAAGCACAGTGAAGAAGAGATCTGTCTCAAATCAAACAGGCACGCTCTGTGACTGATGGCTAGTCATTCTGGCATTAAGAGTGTGAAAAAGAAAAAATATTAAATATTAAACAGATAAGTAAATGTTAAAGAGTAATCTCTTTAATACTGTGACTCCAACAGGTATTTGATTCTGTGTGTCTTGGAAGAGAGAGAGAGTAAACATTGCCTGACAGACGGATGAAGCTATAATTTATTACTCAATCTCCAAACTATGCGGTTTGAGGGAAAGGGCTCTGAAAGTTCTAGAATCCAGCTGTAGAGTCTTGACTTCACGATTTTGGACAAATCACCTCATATATACAGGAAATTTGTTTTCTTCTGAGACCTGTAAGTTACCTTCCAGTTGTAAAACTCCCATGTTTCCAATAATAATCCCACCATTCCATTCTGGTGTTCTGTGAGCATCACCCTGTGGAAGTACTTCCACAGACTACAATCGACTATATTTTCCAGCTCAGAATTCAACATTCTATCCAGGCTCTCTCTGCAGGGAGATAATATCAAATCGGCACTCACAATGAGGATCTGCTGCAGCCAGTCAGCTGCTTCCCCATGTGAATGAGACTCTAATGCAATCCAAAGATATCATAAACCAGTATTTCCCACTCATTCTCATCATCGCCTACTCATGACAAGATGGCAGACGGGGGGGGGGGGCAGAGCAGACATCACGCTGCATTATTCAGGACTAATTAAATCCTGTCAGTCCACAGACACGGTTACCATTCTGATGATAAAGGTGCCGACAGAAAGTTCTGGACATCAGAAAAATGCAATACGATAAACACTGTCTCTATAAACTACTCACACACGTGTATTTTTGTACAGAAACACATAAAACATGTTTATTAGTTTAAAAACCATGTTTCTGCGGGGAAAAGAAGGACATTTTCAAAGAATATTGTCCAATCTTTGTGTATCGAAGAGTTACAGTGGCGCTATGTGGCATGATGACACGAGGGACGATGCTTCCCTGTGTCACGTGCTACTGAATATGCAGATTAACAAATTCCACAGCTGGTAATAATTCACACTTAATCCACAAGTAGTGGCTCTGTTCAAAACTAAATATATAATACAATTACAAAGGATAACAATTACGTTTTCTCCAAGACGTGTTCCAGCCCTAAAGCAAATCATTCCACAGCATCTGAAGTGTTATTTTCAAATCACATAAGATTAATTTTTAAGGTGCCTATTTATGGTTTCTATGTCTTTGAAAAATAACTTCCCTGTAGACATACATGTATAAAGGATAAGTAATGGACGTGTAATCACAGACCCACCAATCCCTCAAAAATGAATGATCCCAAGCGTTTGCACCCAGAACAGGCCACTTCAAGCCTCCTCTTTGTATTTTAACACTTTATACCAAGATGACCCCAACTCTACAGAGGAGCATTTCTCAGGTACCCACAGGGTTAGTGGTTCAGGGGCAGAGGACCACAGGCTGGAGTCCACATCTCTTGCGAGAGGAACCAGTGACAATCCCCGGTCATCATTAAGTGGATATAATGAGAAGAATGGACTGGTCCCTTCAGGGGTGTCTGAAAAGATCCAGTGCACAGAAGGTGTCCTGCATCCGTGCGTTCTCTCTGGCTCTCTTTCTCCCCCACCCCATCCCCTCTCTCTCTCTGTCTCTGTCTCTCTCTCCTTTCTCCCTTTCTTTCTACTGTCTGTCAGTCTCCCCTGACTCCCATCTCTCTAAATTATCTGGCTGGAACGTTTCCTCTTCACATCTCTAAACCCTGTCCACCCTTATTTCACAACCAGTCCCCGGACGCCGGCTCTAGATCAGCCCTCCTTGGACAAGGCGAGCACACACTGACCTCCTTGCCGTGAATGGAGGGCACAGACTGCCTGCTTTACACCGGGCCCCACATGAGCATGGGCCAGGCCTCCACCTGCACCCCTGCATCCTGGTACTTTATCTATGTTATTGTCAGAGCGATTCTTCAGCAAATTAATCCCCTGGTTCTACAAGTTCAACCATGTTTAAAAAGTGATCCTCATAAATCATGACAAGTTGAAATTTTAAATCTCTGAAGGGCCAGCTCCTTGTAACTATCTCAGATAAAGGTAGGATGACTGACAGGGAAGGCTGTAAAGCCCCTGCTGGAATCTCTAATCCCTCCCTTGCCCTGGCCTCCCCCCCACCCCACCCCAACTCCTGGTCTCCATCTTCTCACGCTCCCTCAGGCTGACCCCCCTCCAATTCAGTCACTGGGCCACAAGGCCTGCCCTTTGACCTCCTAACAAAATGACTCATTTTAATGGTTATCTTGACTTATGACCCCCCTGAGTTCAACATAATCACACTAAAGCATTAAACCAAAAGTATTCTGGTGCTAAGTTGTGGAATGAAAAGGTTTTGTTCTTTGGCTCACAGAATTTCAAGCATCAGCAAACAGGATTTTTATTGTTGTTCTGGGTCTGGAAGGACCAGCTGAAAGGACACTCCAGGCCTTGCTGGTTTCACGGGAGGGAGCGAACGGTGACAGGGCATGAATGGAGAACCCTGTGCACAAGGGTCTTTCCTCAACAAAACCCTCTCCAGAGGATTCTAGGCAATTTGCAGGTGGGTACTAGAGATGAATATGGGGAGGGTAGCTTTCTCAACACATCTTCTCCCTAAAAAGTCCTCTTTTCTTTCCTTGATAAAGTACACACAGGTTTCGACAAAAACACCTCCCATAACATAATAAACATAGTATAAATGTTCTCTGGTGGCGATACACACCAGCATTTGTATCGTCCAGCCAAGTGTGTATGTACAATCAATTCATCTTGCAAACCTACCTTTGTTTCCCATCGTGTGAAGGAAACAAACAACAGACTACAGTGTCCTTTTACCTGAATCCTTTCTATGCTGTATTCATTGATCCATGGCTCGCAGTTCTCAGAATCCTTTGAATATTATTTGACACAGAAATTTAAACAGAATATTTAAGTAAGGTTATGGAATTTAGGAAAGCAGGTTGTCTAAAGATGCTGAAAGTGTTTTGTTTTGTTTTTCATATTTATTTATTTATTGAGAGAAAGACAGAGTATGAGCAGGGGAGGAGCAGAGAGAGAAGGGGACACAGAATCTGAAGCAGGCTCCAGGTTCCAAGCTGTCAGCACAGAGCCCGATGCGGGGCTCAAACTCACAAACCAGGAGATCATGACACAAGCCTAAGTTGGACGCTTAACCTACTGACCCACTCAGGCACCCCTGATAGGGTTTCATGTTTATTATAAAATTACATTTTCTCAGTGAAACTGGGGAACATATTGATGGTCCTACCTTCCTCATGAGAGTTAGTGAGGACTTCACTGCTTTTTAGTTATAGTCAAACATCTAGGATAAAATTTTGTTTCAAAGGAGATTTTTCAAACTCAGCCAAACTTGGAGCACTTAGAGCACAATTGCTACTAAAAACTGGTTACTGGATTATCAGTTCTCAGTAATTGCTGAGTTACCGACAGGAAACTGCCTCTCTGGAGATCCGCCTTCACTAGGCGGCTCCTGCCAAAACATGCGTATTTCGGGGTTAAATTTACAGATTGTGCAAAAGGACACATTGTCTTTATGCACTGTGAATAACATCTTCAAATTAAAAACATAATCATATTTGATTTTCCCAAAGAATTCAGGAAGAGGTTCAATTTAAAAATTTTGACTTAAGATTCCAGGATTTATAGAAAAGGAGATCCAGAATTCTAATGCCCACCCCTGAGGTACCAGAAACCTCAAAAGCTGGAGGGAGAAGAGTACTGTCATGAGCTGCGTGTGTCTCCGAAGATGCGTCCAACGCTACTCACAGCTGCACGCTGCCTCGCAGTGTTCAGACCGCACCCCTACGTGCCGCCATGCAGCTGCAGGTAAAATCAACTGGCCAGTGTTTATCTATAGTTTGTTACATTCCATGTGCTCCGAACGGGTCTAAACACTGCATATACACTGGCCGTCGATCCTCAAAGCAGCCCTGCTCATCAGGTACTATCACTGTCCCTGTTTCGTACACAAGAAAACTAAGGTACAAAGTTAAACACAAAAGTACCATTTGAACCAGAAATTTCCATTCCAGTTATACCAAAATAAATAAATAAAAATAAAAAAAGCAAGGACTCACACTTGTACATCTATGTTTACAATGACATTATTCACCATAGTCCAAAGGTGGAAACAACCCAACGTCCATCGACAGGGGGATGGGAAAATGAACGTGGTCCATGGATGGACCTTGAAGACATTATGCAAAGTGAAATAAGTCGACACAGAAGGACAAATACTGTGTGATTCCATTTACATGAGGTGCACAGAAGAGTCAAATTCATAGAGACAGAAGGTAGGATAGGGATTACTTGGGGCTGGGGGCTGGGGAGTTATTATTCAACAGGCACAGAGCTGCAGTTTTGGAAGATGAAAACGTTCTAGAAATGGACAGTGGTGATGGTTGCACAATAGTGTGAATATCCTTAACGAAACTGAATTGCCCACTTAAACATGATTAAGATGGAAAATTTTATGTAATATACCTATATCACATACATATTTATTTTTATTTTAAAATTTTTTTGTTTATTTATTTCTGAGAGACAGAGAGACAGAGCGTGAGCAGGGAAGGGACAGAGAGAGAGGGAGACACAGAATCCGAAGGAGGCTCCAGGCTCTGAGCTGTCAGCACAGAGCCCAACTCGAGGCTTGAACTCACAAACCATGAGGTCATGACCTGAGCTGAGGTTGGCTACATAATCAACTGAGCCACCCAGGCGCCCAGTGTTTATTTGTTTTTGAGAGAGCACACCAGAGGGGGAGGTGCTGAGAGAGAGGGGAAGAGAGCATCTGAAACGGGCTTCACGCTGACAGCAATTCACGTGATGCAGGGCTTGAACTCACCAACTGCGAGACCATGAAGTCAGATGCTCAACCGACTGAGCCACTTAACATCCCTTTGTTATCCATATTTTACCAAAATAAAATAAAAGAAAGCCGAAAACCAATGTGCCAAGAAGTGGAACTTATGCTCCGAATCACTGGTCATGTAAATGGCAGAGCTTGGCCTGGAGCTCAGGCAGTCTGGCGCCAGAGGCCATGTTCTACGCTATGAACTTGCAGGACTCACACAGCTGTGCCACGTCTGCCATCAGTGCCAGCTGCGGGAATGGACCCAGCGACTCTTGCACAAGGCACGTTGTGCCTTCACACTGGCTCGCCTGCCCAGCCTCGACTAGACCTTGACAAGGACACCTGCAAGTATGCCCTTGGCTCTCACCCCACTTCCCACCCACCTCCAAGTCTCTCTGAACTTGCCTTACTTCAGCTAATCCCCTAAACCTTCAGGTTCTGCAGATCACCTTTCTTATTTCTTGCATGTTTCACTTGAGATCCAAAGAGGCACAGACAGAGTCAATGGCCTTTCCACCAACAGCTCCTTCTACAAAGTGTCAGTATGTATCCGCGGGACATTTTTATTTGTACCATTAGTTATAGTTTCTTACCAAGAGCTCTGTCACTTCTAAGCTACGATGTCACTATATTTAACATTTCATATAAACTTGTCTTCTAAATGTTCCTGTATTCTCTTAGAGGACAAAGGGTGATCTCATGCCTTACATTTCCCTTGGTACTTGGAGAATAGTGGACACACAAACACACAATAAACATCTGCATAATGAATGTCCTCCTCACAGGTCCCCCAGGGTGTCGTGTAGATAATGGCAACAGTTTATGACTTTGATACTGAGATGCGTTTTTCTAAATAGAGGTAAACTGATTTCTCTAGAAAAGTAAATAAACTAGAATAATACCATAATAATACAATATTAACAGATTCAGTTAAAAAAATTGAGTATGGGAATACAGACAAGGAGCAAAGAGAATCACATGTAATAGCTCCCAGGGGACTTATCAATCAATATCATTTTCACAATTGGTCTCTGAGCTGAGGCTCTCATCCAGGGCTCAGAAAGAATGAATATATTGTTACTCCTGCAAATGTACTCAGAGTCAAATGACGATGTCATCCATCAAGCAGGCATCGTGGTAAATTCAAGCCAAGCCTGCCTTGGGCTATATGCACAGAGGCTTTCTAGAACATGCAGATTATTCCCAGCCCCTTAAAGCCATGCTCTTGAAGACTGATTTGCCAGCTTTTCATCCATATACTTACTTTGGGTTTACCCAGTGAAACAGAGCAACCCACGGCATGAAGAGCTGTTATTCACAATAGCTCACTTAAAAAAAATGAAGTTTCCTATTTAATATATTCAGGAGTCAGTCCTCCTTGCTTGGAGATTTTAGACAGTCAAATTAATTGGAGGAAGAAGGAAAGCCAGCCTGTAGTAGGGATCAAGGTCCCTCAAACATCACCAAAAAGGAGGTGAAGGACCTAGGGCTGGCGATAGGGACTTCTGAGAAGGGCCAGGGTCTCCACAGAACTCTGTCCCACATGTCCAGCTACATACCGATGCCAAACCCTATCAACCCATCCTGAGTCTGCATCAGGCCAGATGGCCATTTCCACCCATTTCTGGGCCACAGTCTGAACCACGACCACACAGGAGGAGATCACGAAGATACCTGCCAAATAGGGGGTGACACTCAGGTGTGGCAGGCATTTCTTTGAATTAATCCTGATCTGCCCTGAGATTGGTGGGGACATTAGGAGGCTTCCCATCACCAGCAGGGAGGTGGCCTCTGTGGGTGCGAGGACCAAACAGAGCTGTTGGGGGGTTGGCAGTTTAGATCTTTGGCTTCAGGGGATATAACTGGGTCTCTGGCCCTCGCACAGGAAGCAGCAGACCTGTTTGGGCATCATGGAGGTGACGGAGATATTTGAGGAAAGACACCCAGGCTTGCACTGTGCTAGTCTGGGCAGATGGGGACCTACAGTACATGGCAATGCAGAGAAGAAGGACACCTGGCCATATGCAGTCACTGGCTGTGAGATCTGGAGCAGGGCTGCTGCACCTCACCCAAAAGGACATGGAAATCAAGGCTTCCTGGGCCTTCCCAAGTGAAAACAGGACCGTTAATTAGGCCCCCCAACCCAAACGAGGGAACGATGCTTAGCTCAAACGTTCTATTGGGTGTGTGAAAACATATTTTCTTAAAGGAGATACCATGATGCTTGAGGATGCTAGTAAACTACTTCCTGTTAAAAAAAAAAAATCAAATGCTCCATAAAGCCAAAGCCTTCTTTCAATGAGGTATTTTATTTGCAGATATTCAAAACGGGAGAGTAAAAAGAAGGGAGATTCTTCTCTACTTCATAAATAAGAAATACATACTACAGTTCTACATAATTCCAGCCAACTCTGCTCTATTTTTAACTCTGCTGTGGTGCTCAAGAGAAACTTACGGAGAAAAAAAAAATGATTCAATAAAAAGCAATATCCTCATGGGAGCATAATCAAATAAAGCTTAGTTTGGAAGCCGGTTTTGTAGTCTCCTAAATACTAAGCAAGCAATGGATTTAGTAGATCTTTAGCAAAACCATGAATATGAATGAAGACTTCTGAGTTAACCCAAGATTATGCAGATAGCTTAAGCTTCATTCAGAGCAAAATCTCAAATAGATTTAGAAATATTTTCATAAAAAAGGGTTGTAAAGAGATTAATGGTATTTTCAAACAATCTAACATCATGGATTTGAAAGATCTTGCTTTGGTTTATTATCTTTCAAATTACTCAGCACAATATGCACTTAGGTATCGAGATCATAATTATCAAAATCCTCTTGTTCTGATAACTCCTTCATTCCTATATTATTTAGAAATAGTAATTTATCTTGAAAATTACATACTATATGCCGTGATTTTCCTTTTTTTAAGCTGTACTTTAAGCTACACTGCACCCTGTATTTAGCTTATTTTCAGATACCAAGATGTTTCTATTAAATGGGCATCTGAAATTCTCCTAGGCTACAATAGTTCTTTGGATTCTAACTTTCTAAGTGCTCACCACAAAGTTTTCTTTTTACAAAGTAGTGGGCACAATTCTTGCTTGGCAGGAAGTGTGAGAAGAGAATTCCTGAATGGGTCATAATATCTAAATACACGCTGAATATGCCAATTTGAAAACTGAAAGATTATTTTGATGAATATCAATATGCTCCTATGTTTAGAAATGAGTGGGACACCTGGGTGGCACAGTCAGACTTTGGCTCAAGTCATGATCTCACGATGAGTCAGTTTGAGCTATCAGTACAGAGCCCAAGTCCCAAGTCAGATCCTCTGTCCCCCTCTCTCTGCCCCTCCCCACTCTTGCACATGTGCATGCATGCTCTCTCTCTCATGCTCAAAAATAAATATTAAAAAAAGTGTGACATAAATAATCCTGTCCCTCCAAACATCACATGGTTTAAAATAATCCAGTTTTAGACTCAATTTGACCTCAAATTCCAAACACCAATTACCCAGCAGACACAAAAGTTACACAGCCCATGACTGTGGCTTGTGGGACTCCCCTTCTTTGCTCTCAGGCCTTGGGGCCAGCACTTTGCAGGAGAGAAAAGTTCACTGCAAGATACAGCATCATTCTGTGGCAGGGGAGGCCATTCTCCAAGTGAGCCCAAGACACTGAATCTTCAGGAGCTGGGGAGTTGTGGGGCCACAGGGCTTCAGACCTCAAGCCCTGAGCACTGCACTCAAAGTTCTACAGTGAAAGGTTTTCCAGAATCTGACACCCCAGTCACAAAGGGGTGGTAGGTATATCTTGAGACTGCTCATCTTAACCATGACTCTGTGTCTCTAGCACCCATTTTTTCAATGGCAAAATCCATTAGTGTGGGTCTTGGTACCCATTTTTGAAGGGCCCAATGACCACTCCAAGATTAGGCGCTCCTGACTGGGGTTCTCAACTGCTGATTAGCCAAACCTGGGCTGAAAAATAAAGTTAACTTATAAATACGCACACATGGCACCCTGCTTATAGGAAGTATCTGTAAAATAGATTAGTCTACAGACGATACACAAGGCTTTCTCTCCTGCAAACAATGGAAATAACATCCTGCAGACATAACTATCCTTCCTGGCTTACTCCAGTGGCAGAAGGAGAAATGATGGAAAATGTTGATGCCTTGTTGGAACTGCACATTCTGCTTTTACAAGAAGGGTAAAATCCAGGTGGGGTCAGGATCGAGTGGATGGGGCGACTGTCTTCAAAATAGCAAGGCTGGCCACACGGAGAATGGGAACAGGGCCATGGCAGCATGTCAAGTGTACAAACAAAGACAAGGAGGGGCTAAATAAACAAATCAAATCTCTGTAGGGATGAGGAAGTAGAGGATGACAGGGGACTGTGCCCTCAGGGTGAGAGTTAGGGTGAGCTGCTGCCATGGTGAATTTTTTAAGCATAAAATAGTAAATATTAATCATTAAAATGGGATGCCTCAGGGAAGAATAAAGAGTGCAATAAAAACCACCCAAAGACAACACTCATCCTTATGCTTAACAATTTTTTAAAAGTAATCTCTACACCCAACATAGGGCTCCAACTCGGAACCCCAAGGGCAAAATTCCCATTTTGCCAGTCAGACACCCCAGATCGTTCTGAGGTCTGCTTTTCCAATCTTCTTTTCTATGAATATTTTACACAGTTGATATACTGCACGTGGAAATTTATATTCTGCTGCTTTCACCAAAGAATACATGCAATTAATATCGCCTAACAGTGATTTTGATCACTAATTTGGCTTGTCTGCTAAATAAAGTCCAGTAACATTACTATAAAACATAAGTAACGGTAGTGGGTGCTGTGGTGCTCTGCCCAGATCCCTGGCAGGAAGGAAGGACCTATTCTAGTCTCCCCAAGTGCTGGGAATGCAGCTGCCAGACAGCCTTGGCTGTGAGGAGCCTCAGCTGAAAAGTCCAGGGCCCTTCCTGGACCAGCTCGCATCCCCTGATTAGTTGACTGAACCAAGTAACCCTACAGCTCCTCCTGAAGTCAACTGTGGAGGTTGTCCTGACTGTGCAACAGCCAGCTTCTCCCTCTGCTCAGTTCCCTCATCTCCCTCCCCTTCCTTGACTTTCCCTTTGCAGTGTTGACCCCAACAGCACCCCTAGTATGCCTCTGGCATGTTTCCCTTCATATCGGAGCAGGCTTCCCAGGGAACCAGACATGGAAGATTAGCATTTATTAGAAAAATAAGATTTTGAATCTCCAACTGGTTTGGAGATAGCACCTGGCAAGACAATTTCAATTTCAAAATTATTAAATACCCTTTTAATCAAAAGGATTTAAAGACCTTTGAATGATAAACCAAGCTTTTATTAAGCTATTGAGCACCTACTGTAGAGAATCCACCTGGCTCGCTACTGAAAATAGGCATAGACCTTGATCTGTAGACTCAGTGGAGATTATACTGCTGCGGGGTGTGCGTGCGTGCATGAGTGTGTGCATGTGGTATGTGTGGCATATCAGCATCATGTGTATGTCTGTGCATGTGGGAGCTGAGGTGAGCAGTTTACAGAGAAGAGAACCAGTTAAAATACGGTATGAAATTAGAGAAGTTAATGGGAAGAAAACCAACTGTGTAAAAAAGTATTTGATTCTATCATTCCAAAGAATTTCTGTGGGCTCAAAATAAAATAATTCAGATGGGGCTTGAAGAAATGGATATCTAGCTCAAGCTATAAACTTCAAGTACCATTCCAACAAACAAATTTAAGTTATCAAGAAAGAGTCAAATGCTGAAGCAAAAGCTTTTCTACCAACCACCCAAGGTTTGCTGTTTTCTCTACTGATAGGAAAAAAATAAAAAAGGAAGGGGGATGGAAAAGCATTGGAAGGAGTCCCTTTGCATAAAAGGAGTATGCAATTCAGAGGAAAAGAGGAAATTATGCTAGCAATTAATGCCTCTTTATGAAATGATAAGGCGATTAGTAGAAACTTTAACACCAGCCACTAGTGTTTACAAGAAGTGGCAGCCCCAGGGGGCTGAGAAGAGGAAAGGCAGAAATCCAAGTTCACAAAGGCACTTGGGGCTAAGAGGAGTCAAAAAGAGCTCACATTTACATCCATAAGCGGTCATCCATCTTTTCTAAAAATATTAAATTTATACTAATTCCTGCATCAAATGGAAGATGCGTAATGCCTACATAGATAAGCATCTTTAACAGGAGACACATGATACTGTGAGCTCATAATTCTGAGTCCTCAGTGAGTGGTCTTATAAAGTCAATCATGCTCAGGATCAGTCCCAATGGTACTTGGTCTCACTGACTTCTTCCACCTGGAACAGGACTTGGGAGCCCGGGGCTGCCCCAGGGAGAATAGGACTTCCCAGCAGATCCACTGGGAATCATGAGCAAGAGCCACTGGGACCTAAGGTAGTGCACACTCTTAGGTCTTGACCCCACCACAGAGTTCCACAGGGAGCCAGGAGGTTAGGAGGTAGCACAGCCCCGGCTAAGGGCTGACATCCCACACAACCCCCCTCTCCCTGGTGGCCATGGACTTCCTTTGTGGGCAAAGGTCTTGCCTTCCAACATCAATCTCCTCAACCAAGACACCTCTGCTACTTTGGCTTCATGGAGACATTAGTGTTATTAATGGCAGCTTCTCTTAAACTCTGGCATGTATTCAAATTACCTCAGATTTGAGATTCTGTGAATCTAACAAGCTCCAGGGTGGAAGCGGGTGGTGTGATATTCCTGGGCCTGGCACCTCACTTTGAGAAGCCAGGTTTTATAATCTAGACTGCAGAGAGAGGTGAGGTTTGCACATCATTACAGAGAACTCCATGAATTCCCACTACTAGCAAGAATGAATGCATTCACAGCATGCGAACTTCAGTACAGCCCTGAACTTTACAGGATCATTTTACCCAGAAGGCCCTCACCCTGCTCCATATCAACATCCACATTTTTTTTTCTTAAATGGCAGGAATACAAAAAGAGCCTTTCCTCCACTTTCCTATTATTTCTAGTTTGCAAACCATTTCAACTTCCTTAATTAATTCAGTGAGTACTGAACATCTTTGGAAAAACTGAAAATCCCAAGGTTTGGTTAGAACTGTGGACCTCCACAGAAATTCGGGAAAGAGTGTTATCTCATAGGATAGACCAGCTCTCTGCCATGGGTTCTAACAACATCCATTTAAAATCTGAGTCTCGGGCTCCCTGTCCAAAAATGGGAGTGACACCTCCTTCTTTAGAAGGTTGTTATCCGAATAAAATGAATCAAAGGATGGGAACCTGGTTGTGAGCTAAATATTGTAAGAAACTCATAAGCTAGCTTTTCCTCGAAGACTTCTGTGACAACGTGTTCTTTCTGGTCTTTGATTCTAGAAACACTTCAACAACAACAACAACAAACTATATTAACTTATTATGGAACATTAATTTGTACTAATTTTAAAGACTAAAAGGAATTCTAATAAAATGAGTCACTGAACTATACTGCCTTGTCCAAGAAATGGTGGGCAATATGGTATAAATGTGCTTCAAAGTACTCCAAATAATGTAGAACATTGTCTTGTGTGTATGTCAGCATTACGATACGGTTCCTTCTCAAGTAGGTTGTGTTTTCTATACGTATTTTCCCCCATAGGTGGCATCGCGCTGAGTGTGAAATTTCTTGCCCTGCATTCTTTATTCTCCATTATAACATGAAAATTGTCTACATGTGTCATCTTGTGAGAGGAACCTTTTCCACTGGTTTATTCCTTGACTATTTATAGATCGAAGGAAAATTTAAGGCATTGCTGTGTCTGTACTCTCACAGGATATTATAAAAATGGTATTTCCAATGCTTAATACATCAGAACAATGGAACTGGTAAAATATGAAAAATATGGAATGGGAAAATTACACAAAGAATAAAATATATAAAAAGGTTGACTTAAAAAGACATTTTCTCCTGCTAGTACAAGCA
Source organism: Suricata suricatta (assembly GCF_006229205.1). Lineage (NCBI taxonomy): Eukaryota > Metazoa > Chordata > Mammalia > Carnivora > Herpestidae > Suricata > Suricata suricatta. The sequence goes on along the minus strand of NC_043705.1, from coordinate 139,275,236 downwards.
TGAGCCCTGGGTCTCCATTCCTGGGTTCAAATTCCAGGTCTATTACTTACTGGTTGGGTGACCTATAGAAGCATCCTGTGTTCTGTGACCTTCCATTTCCCCATCTTTATGTAAAGTAGGACTAAGACCAGAACCTTCTTGGGGGGCTGGCTATAAGAATTAAATACCTATTCTATATGTAAAATGACGAAAGAGCCCTTGATCCACATTAAGCACTCTTATAACAAATATTAGCTTTTATTATTGCAAAACACATTACATAATTTAAAGGAGTGGTTCTCAAAATATGCTTCCCAGATGCACAGTATCCACATCACCTGTGAACTCAGCAATACACATTCTTGGACCTGATCGATCTTAGGCCCAGCAAATCAGAAACTGGAAGGGTGGACAGAGCAGTCAGTCTTTGATAAGCTCTCCAGATCATTCTGATGCAGTCTCAAGTTTGCAACCCACAGGGATAAAGGCAGGATACATTATTGGCCTTTTAATTGATATGAATTTCCATGGTCTCTTGGCCTTGTTTTAGTCATTCATTAGTTTGAGGTAAAGAGGAAGAGGTTGGTTAACTGCCATAAAGCTCAACTTAGGAATGACCCAAGTATCTTTATTTAATGTTAGTTCATGATTTTTATAATGCTTATGTACTATAAAACAAAATGTGTCCTTAAAGTAATAAATATCTAAAAATAATGTTGAAATTATCCTTTTTAGTATAACCCAAACAAAATTAAGAGCAAATATTGGCACTAAAAATGTTATTTGAATCAAAAAAAACATCATGGGGTTGAATAGAACTTATATACATTGCACAATTCATACTGTCAAAAATCCATTCTTTCTCAGATACGATTATTTTGAATTGGGCATTAGTATTCTACAGACAGAGCAAATAGTTACCTTTAAAATAGTTATCCTTAAAATAGTTATCCTTTTTATTCTGTTTTGACGTGGAGAAGTAAAGTAAAAACCAAGTGATAAAGATATTTACAGTCAAGTCGGGGGAATGAACACTCCCTTATAGGGTGGGATTCAGAAGGAAGTGTTCTTCCCAAGAGCAAGACCAACAGTGAGAAATATATTTAAAATATGGTATTAGCTTTAGTAAACAAGATTATGGAAAGTATATCTGAACATCCTATATAAAATAAAGAAAAAGTAAACTGTTCAAAATACATATTCATTACCTTTTATAACTATTTCTTCATTACATTCTCCTGGAAAATAATATTATAGAGTATGGAATCATAAGTGCTACTTTTGAGCTCATTAATTGCCAATTTAAGATTCCCTCTATGCATCCGTAATGTTCCTAGAATATTCTGAAGCAACTCGAGAGCCCATCTACCACTTGGACTGAATCCAAAGAAACTCTTCCTGTGTGAGCACCATTTTGGAGCAGATTATCCATTCTCGTTCTGGTTTATTCCAAGCAGTAAAGTTGCAGCGTGTCCAGACACAAATTCCGTCCCTGAAATTTGCCGACTCATCACAGCCTTGAATTCAACAAGAATTAGAATTTGTCTCCAATTTTGTTAGAATCTTTTAGAAGTCAGGATTTTAATCTAATAGAAGACTAAGGGAAAGGGAGAAAAATGCATGGATCTTTACAGGGCACTCAGCAGAACATACACATTTCGGCTGCTGTGTAATAATTTGCCATCAACAGGCAATGCTTATCCAACTTAAACTCCTTTGAACACTTCTATCAACCTAATAGTTTGTTCATTTAACCAAAGACCACTATCCTTATTAGTATTCTTGGCATATAAAACTAAAAAAGGCTGTATAAACAGGGCGAAGAGATTTATTATAATAATTTATTTTTCCTGATCTTAATTTCAAAGATTAATTATTGCCATTAATGGTGCCATCTCTGCTATTTCCCTAACACTTTCTGGATGCTGAGAAGACCAGTAATGTGGTAGTTGAGCCACATTACTCTGTATATTCTATCTTTACTCTGTGACATTCTACTTGAGATATAGACACTTAATGAAGAGAAATGGGAGCAATCTATTTCTTGGTGTCTTGTTAGTTACTTTTTGTGAAGAGTCTTTCCTAATCAGTTTGGCTGAGAACAGTTGGATCTGGGCACTCTGTTCCACAAAGCTCTCCCAAAATTCATAGGGTGTTTATTTATCTTTAATAATAAAGTTCTCAGAAACAATCCTGAATAGATTTCCAGTAGGCCAAGATGATTTCATCTGGATGTCTAAAATGTCCTGTGAATGGAATCAAAGAGTCATAAATAGGGGTGCCTGGCTGGCTCAGCTGGTTAAGCATCTGATTTGATTTCGGCTCAGGCCATGAACTTAGGGTCTATGAGATTGAGCCCTGCTTCTGACTCCGAGTGCCAACAGCATGGAGCCTGCCTGGAATTCTTTCTCCCTCTCTCTTTGCATCCCTGCATCCACAGTTGAGTCCTTACCCCTTCCTAATGACTGCTGCCTTGGGAAAGGGTTTGCCTGTCTCTGAGGCCCAGGGCCCAGCCTGCGTCCTGCCTTCCTGTTCAGTTCTATGAGTCCTTCCAACACTTCTGGAAGCTGTGGGCACCCAGCCCTAAGGAATCATTGTCTCCATCCTTGTCTTAACCCCTTTTTAAAAATGCCATTTACAAGTGGCTTAGTGACATTTGGGCCACTCTGCTCTTGCTGTCTGGGAGACCATCGGTTTCGATGCACGGTCTAGACAAGCAAGTTATTCCGTTTTGCAAAAAGTGCCTCCATGCAATGTTGAGCAATTAGCAAGCCATGGAATCCACAGCCCTGCTCCAGCCAATCCTAACCTGTCAACGTCCACAGCGACTCTCAACGGCACCAGGACCTGCTCGTCCCTCTACCAAAATCACTCTCTCGCATAGACTGAACTGTGTGAATTTGCTATGGCTGTAGGTCCAGTGGTTGGTCATTAGCAAGTTCATATGTTGGACCTAATATGTCTCCAAATCTACTCCCCATAGAACATGGCTCCCGTTTACAATGAACTGCTTTCCATGCCTGCAGTGGTGCTGTTCACTTTAGCGATGAGAGATTTCTCCAGAGACCAAAGTCCCTCTCAGGGCACTTTTAAGTCACCAGCAGAGCTCTTGAGGAGGCATATCTTGCTCGCCATTAGGCTAGGGAGTCCAGATCCTCCGGAGGGCTGCAGCCATTCCCCTTCACCCTTTGTATCCTCCATGTCCCCTTGCTCCTGTGACTGCTTTATAATTCTCTGCAAGAGTCATCGAGCATCTCAGAAGAGGAGAAAAACCCTGACCCAGACCTGTGTCATGATGCCCGTGTTCAAATTCTGATGTAATCCTTTCCTACTGGCTGCTCCCTGTCTGCAAACGGCAACAATAATACCTTCTACTCAGCTTCAGAGTTCCTATGGGAATTAAGGAAGTTAACAGTGCTCCTAACAGGCAAAGGCCGAATGGATACAAGCTGTTACTGTGGTTGTGGTTGCTGCTGTTGTTATTATTACTATTTCAAAATGACAAAAGCTGCAAATCAGTCTCTTGCAGACTTGGGGGCCAGCCCTTTCCCAGGGTAACTGAGGGCTAGACTGTGAGGCAGGAAGCTGCCGGTCTGATCCCAGGTACTGGGTGCGGCAGTGATGCCCTCCAGGAAGGGGTGAGGCTGGTTTAGAACAAGAGCAGGGGCCTGTGTCTCTGGCTGCACAGCGGCTCAGCTGGGGCACCTCAAAAGCTATGGGTCCCTGGGCCCCTTTCCAGACAAATGAAATCAGACTCCCTGAGGTTGGGGCCCAGGCATTAGCATTTTGAAAAGCTTCCCAGGTGATTCTAATAGCACACCTAGGCCCAAGAACCACTGACATAAAACACTCCTGGGCCACACACTTCACTATTACTTGCAGGAGTTTGGTACTAGTTTCTGGCATAATGGTAAATAACTATAAAGGAAAGTTATTCAGAGTAACAGTCCTTTCCCAAGGGTGTCATACTCCATCAGGAAAGTATCACCAGTCCTGTTTCTTTGGTCTCCACACACCATGGCCACTGCCATAACATAACACATTGGCCAAATTACACTTGGTGATCGAGACTTAATGACCAGAGCTTAGGGTTCAGGGAAAAAGTGTGAGTAAGCTTCTAGCCTTTAGAAAATTGCAAACATGTTTACGCTTTTCTATAAAGAGCTCCAGGCAAGGGGCAGGAAATGACTCTCTTACCTTGGATGACAGAACGTTTGGAGATGCCTCCTACACTCCATGGATTCCATTATTTGACTGCAGTAAACATTTCTCAGGGTATGTGAACCCAAATGTGTATCAGCCCCTCCCTGCACTCTGCAGCTGAGTTCTATATGAGACGAATCTCCAGAGCCTCATACCCTGACAACTGTCCATTTTGTTCATTATCAACTCCCTTTTCTACCAACTATCTCTCCAACTCACCTCTGTAATTTTAAGACCAAAGATATACCACATATCTGCTTATGGTCTGGGGACGTTAGAGGACAACAAGCCACTATAATATCTAACTTTTTTGGCCCTCCCCAACAAAAAAACAATTGTTGCTCCTCTGTTAAAAACGCATGCTATAGGGGAACCTCGGTGGCTCCGTCGGTGAAGCGTATAGGGGAACCTCGGTGGCTCCGTCGGTGAAGCGTCCGACTTCGGCTCAGGTCACGATCTAGTAGTCCATGAGTTCGAGCTCCGCACTGGGCTCTGTGCCGACAGCTTGGAGCCTGGAGCCTGCTTCGGATTCTGTGTCTCCCTCTCTCTCTGCCCTTCCCCTGTTCATGCCTCTGTCTCTCTATCTTTCTCTCAAAAGTAAACAAATGTTTTCTTTAATTTAAAAAATGCATGCTATTGCTTTAGTGGCTCTGACAGCTAAGAGCAAGAGCTGTTGGAGGATGCTTCAGAGGAAACCCGAGAGGATGCTCTCATGGCTCAGAATCAGTAAATCCAATCAATAATGAACTGTGTCAAATTCTAAGTCTTTGCCCCGTCTCACACTGCAGAGACCCACTGTCTAGTGAAAATAACCTTCTATTGAGGGACAGGTAAACAGAGATAACAGCAAAATAATGAATGGGTCTACCTATTCGTTACGTCAAAGGTTCTTTTAACGAACATTCCAGATTTCTCTGCTTATTTTCTGAGTAGATGCTCAGAATGAGAATTCTCATTCTCATTCTTGTTCTCATTCCGAGCATTTACTTTGTTTAGTTTTAAGATAAATGGTTTGATTGCTAGAGCTGCCAACGTAAGTTGGTGATAGATAGCCGCTAACAGTGTGAAATGTTTTCCTGCCATCCCTAACAACTTTCATTTACTTTGTGCTTTGCCATTTAAAACGCTTTTGCATGCATTAGCTTATTTAAATAATGGGAATGTAGCGAGATGGTAACATATTTAATAATAAACTTAAGAAGGCATATAATCCAGTGAAGTTTTTATAATTACACCTTTAAAAGAAATGAAAAGGTCGCCATACAACTCTTAACTCAGACAATTTATCAGTAAACTTGCAAAAGACATGCCTTCATTGTTTACTCTTTAAATGTCTGTGGATCAAGATCCCAAGCGTCTTCTAGAAGAGCACAAAGCCTTAGATACAGGAATATAATGAAGCATCATCCTACCTCTGAGTTATGTAGACCCTGTAAGACCGACAGCAATGGGAAAGAGAGACGAAACATTTTGGCAGGGGGGGGGGGGGGGGGGGGGGGGGCACGGGCTCTCCCTCGGCTTCATTTCTGCATTCTAGTACTCTCACTTATTTGTCCTGGATTTTCACATCAGAATTCAGGGTAAGCGAGACATATAATGGTCAGGCATTTGTAGGACTCAGTAAATACACATACACCACCTCCGTGCCCCGCGGCTGTGAGCATGTATTGTAAGTAGGAGGATTCAACTTCTACCGACGAGACTGTACAGGCAACTGCATTCAGAATCACTGAGTTCTCTTCAGGTCTGACTTTGAAAACTACTCAGGGACGGCCCCAAATGGGCAGGGTCCTCTTTTTATTTTCCCTGTGGATTAAGGCCGCAGACATGGCTTGTAAAAATGTTTCTTCATGTTGAAATATAATAGGAGTCGATGAGAAAGGGGATGAACTGAGTTTTCCACTCAAGGTGCGTGTTCGCCACACATTCTATGATGTAAACAAGACAAAGACGACCATGGGCAGAAAGGGCAGAAGATACTTCTTTTAACCGAATCCTTAAAAATAAATTCCAGCCCTCTATTACTTGTATAATTCACATTTATAAGGACTAGTTTGAAATTTAGCATTGTCTCATCTTGCTCTGTTTTATTTTGTTGTGTTTTACTCATTCACTGATAAAATGATGGATAATGTCAACAATGGCCATTTAAAGCCACTAGTTGGGGGGCGCCTGGGTGGCTCAGTCGGTTAAGCGCCCAACTTTGGCTCAGGTCATGATTTCACAGTTCATGGGTTTGAGTCCCACGTCAGGCTCTGTGCTGACAGCTAGTGCAGAGCCTGGAACCTGTCTTTGGATTTTGTGTCTCCCTCTCTCTCTGACCCTCCCCTGCTCATGCTCTCTTTCTCACAAAAATAAATAAAGACATTTAAAGAAATTTAAAAAAATAAAGCCATAAGTTGGAATGGAGCAATCAAAATAAACATGGCACACATGCTTTCTCTGCTTAATCTAAGCCTAAAGGAGAACCGTGAACATTATAAGCACATTCTTACTCATGTGTGTTTAAGGCCATGTTTTTATTATGTATGATGCTCTCTCCAAACTCAGGGCAATAATTTAGTTTGAGGCAGCCTTGAGCAAGTAGGGTTTCCCACACTTGGCAGAGGACATTTCACACCTTCCCTGGAAGACCACACTTTAAACTCAGCGTTTATATAATTCCCACACATGAGCTCCTACAAACATAAACCCACTATCAGAGTCTCAAACACAAGAAAAAATAAGTCTCTGTGAGCCAGATTATTTGGAAACAGAAAAAAGTTCATAAAGAATGAAGTTGCTGGAATTGTCAGATTCAGAATGTAAAAACAAGTGTGTTTAATATGGTTAAAGATAGAAAGGGGAGTTTGGAATTAAAACTTAGAGAAGGTCATCCAATATTCCATGGCAAATTTGAGTAAGAACAAACTGAGTTAATGGAAGTGATAATATTCTTTAGATGAGCATGTTAGGAATAGTTTAATAGAACTTCCAAGTTGATAGGATTAGAAATGGAACAACTACTTTGGAAATAGTTTGGCATTCTCTTGAAAAGTAAAATACACACCTACTATATGACCCAGCCACTCCACGTGTATTTACTCAGATGAAAAGTATATGCCATATAAAGACTTGTGGACAAGACTGGTTCCTAGCAGCTTCACTGTAAATAGCAAAATACTTGTAAATAATCCAAATATCCATCAACAGGTGCATGAACACACAGACGATGACAGATGGTGACATATTCATACAAAGGGATAACATTCTGCCACAAAAAGGAATGCACTACTAATAACTAACAACTAAAATTTAATAGTTCTTTACGATGTAACATTTAGCAAATTAGAAGCTAAAAGGAATGACCTTAGAGAGATGAAGTGAGTCTATTAAAAAATACATTAAACATTGAAGGACAAAGAAATTTCATTTGTAGCTAAATAACCAAGAGAAATAAAAAAAAAACATATGTGCACATAAAAACTTTTACATAAAAGGCACCTGGGTGGCTCAGTCAATTAAGCATCTGACTTCAGCTGAGGTCATGATTTCATGGTTCATGAGTTCGACCTCCATGTTAGGCTCTGTGCTGACAGCTCAGAGCCTGGAGCCTGCTTCAGATACTGTCTCCCTCTCTCTCTGTCCCTCCCATGCTCATTCTCTCTCTCTCTCTTCCTCTCTCTCTCTCTCTCTCTCTCACACACACACACACACACACACACACACACACACACACTAAACATTAAAAAATAAAAATAAATAAATAAAAACTTCTACATGAATGTTCATAGCAGCACCATTTCTAACATCCCCCAAATAAGAAGGAATCTAAAAGTCAAATGACTGATTATGAATAAAGTATGTTAGATCCATACAATTGACTATTATTGGGCAATAAAAAATATGAGTACTGATACGTGTACAGCATGTGTGAACTTGGACGATATGATGCTAACTAAAAGTGCCAATTATAAAAGATTTCATATTGCATGACTCCATTTGTATGGAATGTCAAGGAAAAGCAAATATATGTGGAGCTAGGAAGCTTTGGGGGGCGATGAAAATGTTCTGAAGTTGATTGTGGCAATGGCTGCAAGACTATAAATATACTAACCCATTAAATCAGACACTTCAAATGAGTGAAGTGAATGGCGTATGTATTATATCTCAACAGAGCAGTTATTAAAGGAAACCCTGCAACTTCTTATTGCGCTAGAGATGAAAGGATTCCATTAAATAAGAAAAGGTTGCCCATTCTTCCTCATTTCTTACCAATAGAAAAAACAAAATGAAAGTTAAAAGATTTTAAAAGAAGACATGATAAAGTAATCTTCACAGATAACTCATATAAAAACCCTCAAGGAATCTACCAACAAATTACAGAAGTAGTGAAAAGAGTTTAGGGAGCTTTCTTGGTATTAGATCAGAATATAAAAATCAACTGCACTTCCATATAAAAAAGAAACTCTTAGCAGATGCACCCTATAAAAAAGATAGCATTTCTAAGTGCAACAAAAACTCTAAAGAGCTTTATAATGAATGAAACAAACAAACAAACAAAACCAGTGCTAGGCCTTTAAGAAGAAATGGATAAGCTTCATCGAAAGACGGCACATAAAATGGACTGACATCAAGTTCACGGACAGGAACACTCAAAATCATAAATCTGCAATTCTCCCCCAATTTCCCAAAAGTGGACTCTACACATTTGAAACTTTGACACATGATCCAGACGACACTGTAGGTGGTGGGACAAGCGACATTCCGCTCAATAGCAAACTGGTTATTTAATGAAAAAAAAAAAACAAGAGAAACCTGAGTTTTCACCTTCCGTCATGTAAAAAAATCAACCACAAATGGATTAAAGGCTTTAAGGGGGAAAGGTGTCCCTTTCCAAAGGCTAAAACAGAACACAGTACACCGGCTTAATGTTGTTTTACCAGGTAAGATTCCTTAAACAAGACTCCAAAAAGCATAGATCCCAAAGAAAACACAGGGATCAACCTAACAACACGGTAAGTGAGCCCCTCTGCTCATCAGAGGGTGCCACAAAGGAGGAAAAACGTACATGGTTATAACCCATCCAACTAACAAAATATTACTATCTAAATATATTGAGAATTAAAATAACTAAGAAAAACCACCAAGAGAACAATGTGCAAAAGATTTAAACATTCAATGGAAGAGTAAGCTTGAATATCTAATGAATGTCTAAAAAGGTCTATTAATGCAGAAGACAAGGAGAAGCATACCCACCAGACGGGCACCAACAAAACCTGGACAAATAGCAAGTTTTGCTGAGTAAATGGAGTAACCGTTCGTTACTCGTGGGAATGTAAACTGGTACAGCTACTTCTGAAAGCTCTTCCACATTACAGAGGAAGCTGAAGATGTTCAAATCCCCAAGGCCACCCCGTGCTCTCTGTGCATGTCCAAGAGAAACCCTTGCACACCTACACTAGGAGTCCGTATAATTATGTCCCAAGCCATATGTTTCTAAAAGCAAAACCTGCCAGGTCTGCAAGTATTCTCCTCAAGAGAAAGGGTAAATGAATTACGGCACATTCACATGATGAATTAGGAGGCATCAGTGAAAACACTGTATAAATCACAAGTACTCATATCAATGTGGATACATCTAAAAAACAACCAGTCGGTTAAAAAAAAAAAGGCAAGTTGCAAAAAATGTGTAACATAATTATCTAAGATACAAAAACAGGCAAACCAAATAATATTTGGCATATTTGGGTGATACATGTGGGAAAATACAAAAAATCCAGGGAATGGGTCACCACAAAATGCAGTCAAACATTTCTCTCTGAGATAGTGAGAGAGAGAATAATAGTAGAGTCCCCATCAACTATTGGTCAATTTCTATATCCTCAGCAGAGTTGTGGCATTCTTTGAATCATGCACATAAAAAAGCACATATTCTCCATTGTATATGCCATATATTTCATTATCCCCATATATATGCCACTATCTTAAAATATGCGCTTGGTTTCTGAAAATTACATGTGTATAATAATCTCAAAAAATACTCATTTATTAACTAATGTCCTATTAACAAATAACACTAAAAAATAGGCCATCAATCCATTTTAATACTTTTATCTGAAAGTGTCTTATTTTAACCTTGTGCTCAATTAGCATCTCAGAGTCTCACTTCATTTTTGAGGTGTGTCGTGTTTTTTTGTTTGTTTGGTTGGTTGGTTGGTTCATTGGTTTATTTACTTTTCTCACTGAAAATGAAAGAATTCTCTTTGGGAATTATAAAGCAAGTTAAATCTTCTATGAAAAATGATGAATCAAATGCCCTGACCAAAAAAAAAAAAAAAACCTACCAGTTCTTTTATATTGGATTTCTTAAAATTCTCTTTTTTGAAGTTTTAAAAATTTATTTAAAAATGGTCAAATATCCTATGGAGTCTTATTTCTTCATTAGTTTATTATTCCTTTGTTCTGACTCCATGAGTTGCATATGAAAACTCAGTTATGGTTAATTTTCTCCCTCTGGAATGCTAGTTCATTATCCAAATATAATAAGTGTTTGAAATGGGCAGGTTTACGCTTAAAATACACCTCTGCATCCCCACCCCAAAGAGTAATTTAAATAGAATTGAGCTAATTTAATTCTGTCCTTTCAATCTGGATCTTGTATTTGCTGTGTTATCTTAGTATTAAATAGCTGATCATGCACACAAAGGTTAGTCTGACATATGTTTTGGAGCTCCTTCTTTACTAACAGACAACTTCACAAATCCACGTCCCTATACATTTGTCCTTATTTTGTTGACCCTAGCAACCTACCCAAATGGCCATGGGCAATTCTTCTGTGAATTAGCACACACAGGCCAACTTTAGTTTTTAGACACATGTCAGCAGGACACCATTAGCTTCCACAATTCCTTAAAGACCGACGCTTTAATAAAATGCTAACCATTCCAGTGTTTGGGTAACATTGAACATTTTCTCTGTTCTCACCTTTATCTCTTCTTGTACCATGTTACAAAGGCATTATGCAAAGTTTGTTGATAGCAGAACACAGGCGCTCCAAAGTACAGTGACCTTGGGCAACTGTCCACTTGAGGACAAATATAACCTTCAGTGGAGATGAGACTGTATCCTAATCATGTGATATTTCAGGGCATCAAGGTCATACTATCACATATATATCACTCACACATAAATTTAAGAACATCATTTTACTGTGGTGTTCCATGGCAGAGAATGACAATAGGGAGAATACTGGTTTCAGTTAATTTGATACCACAATCGCTCCCTAAATAAAAGATAAAGAAGAGAAGGTATAAATAAATAACATTTCTCTGTGAGAAGCAGGGCCTTTCCCATTTGTGTATGTGGCATGTGAATCATAATTGCAATATTTATATAAATTAATTGGTAAATTTCTAAGGAGAGAACCAGCCCTCAGATATTGAATAGTTCCTCAGTGACAAACACTACGCTAATTGCTTTAAACACATTTTCATATTTAGTCCTCACAACAAACTTCTAATGTAAGTATTATTCTCCCCAATTTACATAAGGCTCACTGTGGAGCTTCTAGAAGACCTCTCCCAACGTCACACACTTAGCGATTTGTGGAGCTGGATTCAAACCCAAAACCGACTAGTTCAAAACTCCATGGTATGACCCACAACCCTACGCCCCCTGCTAAAATTAGAGCTTTAATGCTTGTTGGGCACTTATGATATGACAGGAATGCATGCGTTTCAAAAGACAGAATGAAACTCTTTACCTTAAACGACAAAATGACAGAGTCTCAACAGGTGGATACCGTCATTCCCACATTAGAGAGAAAAGGTTAATTGCTAAATTTTGAATAAAGTTGGCAGTCAATTCTTTAGACAGATCTTTTCAATAAAATCTTGCTGAGAGTTACATTCTCAAATACGTGCAGAAGACTAAGCAACAACATGTGGCAATTTTTAAACTTCTTCAGCTCTTGAGGTACTAAACACACAGATGTTTGAGAAGACAGGCTTATGAATACAGCTTTACTTGTCAACAAATCAGGCAACATCTTTGCTGCCTGCTGCTAACACAGCAATCTCTTAAATTTAAAATTCTATGATAGTTTCTCCTGGATAAAGGGGAATTAGAATACATTCACATTCCACAAAATAAAAAAAATCAACGATTCCTTATTGAACATGGGCAATGCTTGTGAAAGAGCACTGGTGTTGGCTTAGCCTTCCAAATGTTTACATTTTTAGAAAAAATAATAATTCCACAATCCTACTCTGTCTCCTATGACATAAGTGAGTCCACAGAGCCACCCAACTCTGAAATCACTGTAAGTGCATAAAACCTTGGTTTTAAGTCTTATGAACTCTCTGTTGGACAAACGCTGCCATCTCTAACTTGTGGGGCTGTCACCAGCCTCCACAGGCTTCACTCTGTTCTCCCTGCAGCTGGCAGAACCAAGGATGATGGTATTACTTCCACGGATAAAGCTGTCATCCATGTTCTATTGACAGCTCAACGAACCCCAAATCACTACCTTGACCTTCATGACCACTCACAAAAGGGTTACATCTGACTACACCCTTGTCCAACACCAGTCTGCGCCATGGGTTTGCTATTCCAACTACACTGATTCCAAGTTGACCCTTGTCTGTCTGACTTTGAACTTTACTTTGAGCAATGCCTTTATCTCGTTTTGTCTCCCTCAGTGGCTCATATCTCTCACACAGAAATATCCTTCTGTAAAACTATCCCCAGAGTCATGTCCTGTTCTCTTCAGAGCACTGACAAATTTTATCACGTTTTATCTATTTATAAAGCTCTTTTTGTATTTGATAGTAAACCCTTGGAAGGCCAGGAGCCTTCATATTTGAAGCACAAGGAGAGCTTACTAACCTATTAAGTCCTTCAAGTTACCTCATAAGCATTGTTTTTTCATGGAACCAATGATTACTTCTTAAAAAGGCCACTCCCTAGGGCACCTGGGGGGCTCAGTACGTTAAGCATCCAACCCTTGATTTTGGCTTAGGACATGATCTCACATTCATGAGATCCTGCCCAGCGTTGGGCTCCACACTGAACACAAAGCCTGCATGGGATTCTCTCTCTCCCTCTCTCTCTGTTCTTTCCTGACTCATGCTTTCTCTCTCTCTCTCTCTCTCTAAACATTTTTTTTAAAGGCCCAATCCCCTATCCTAGTTCCATATCTTTAGCCTAGTTTTAGCCAAACTAGAAAACATGGAGGACATCTACAGTAGTTTATAACATACATATGTACACAATTTCATTTCGATTGTGTTTTCCCAAATATAAAATCTATGCCTTGACCTAACTGGAGATTCTTATACTGGAAAAAAAAAAAAAAAAAAAAAAAAGGTCTATACGAATATACAGACATCTAGCTGCCTTCCTCTGCAGCACAAAGTCCATCTGGGAACACCTTGCCATCCTCTTATCTCAATTTGATTTGTTATTCAAGTTCATATAATGTCACCATCTTAAAATATTCCCATGCGACTTACTGCCTAAAATGAAAGGTGCCAATGAGATGAAGAACACAGGAGTGAAGACTTGAAACAAACCGAGGTATTATTCCTGTTTTACAGGTATGGAAACGGAGGCCCAGAAAGCCCAAATCACACACTTGAGTGTGTTGGTGCCCAGACCATAGCTCTTCACACAAACACGACCACATTCTTCCTGCTGTCTTCCCCCTGCCTTTCCACCCTAGTAATTTGCCCACACAATGTTACGGTGGTGAGCAAGCCACTGTCCTCCCAGGGCTGACCACTGAGGTTCTTTCTTTTTCAGTGAATCAAATCTTCACTGTTACTTTGTCAGCTGAAATATCACTGGTTTTCAATCCTCCAAAAGGAGCATACACAAATATAGATACAAAAAAGCTGGTAAAAGCTCTTGAACCCTCAGGGTCTAAGCAAAGGCAGAAGGACACAAAAATGCCTTCATCAAGAGGCACTTCTAATTCTCACCATATTTACACAACCAGAGGAAATAACGAGCATGCATATTTTGGTCCATGCATTAACCTCTTGCAGCTCCCTGTCTGAAAAATATCCATGCAAAGAATCACTGGCTTCTAGATCTTAATTTACTGAACATTTCCTGTCACCATGTTATCTCACTGCATTCCTGCTCTTCATTTCACAACCACACACTATCAGGGGTCTCATCTCTAGTCCAGCAGTAGGTGCAGAGACACATTATGATGTGCCGTGTGAAAAGTTTCTTCTATTTCATCATGTCAATTTCTGTGTGGCTGTCTAGTCTATAAAATGAGAAGACAAATGTGGTCCTACCCTCATATGTCATTTTAGCCCAGAGTGAGAAAAAACATTTTATCATCTTTTGTAGAAAAATTAGGAAAGAAGGGCGCCTGGGTAGCTCAGTCAGTTGAACGTCCGACTTCGGCTCAGGTCATGATCTCACAGCTCGTGGGTTTGAGCCCCACATCGGGCTCTGTGCTGACAGCTCAGAGACTGCTTCAGATTCTGTCTCTCTCTCTCTCTCTGTCCCTCCCCCATTTCTACTTTCTCCTCCTCCTCTTCTCTCTCTCTTTCAAAATTAAAATAAAACATTAAAAATGAAAAATTAGTAAAGAGACTTCAACAAAAAGATTATACATTTTGTTCGTCAAATAGGAAAAATATCTATGATTCAGTAGTAACAGTGTGTGAGGTGATGTGTGCTTTACTTACATTTCTCATTCAACCTTTGCAAAATTACAGAAAGGCATTATTGTATTACAGAGTTTCACAAAAAGTGAAATCCAGGGAAACGAGTGACCCTAGGCAATGTCTAAAAACAAAATGAAGAAATTTAGCTCTAAACTCTGCAACTACCAGTTTCACCTTTAGGATCCATGAGTAAGAAGAATGCTAAGGATGACAGAAAATACAGAGAATATTCTAAACTAAATTTATAAAGGATTTCAGTTCTATACCAATCAGAATATTAAATTTAAACTTAACTAGTGTTAGTTTTCCTAAAATATCGATTTTATAATGTAAAATCTCTAAGTAAGATTTGGTATATTGTTTTTTAAAATTTTTTAGTTTATTGTCAAATTGGTTTGTTTTTTAAAATTTTTTTATAGCTTTGGTGTATTGTTTTTAGATATAAAGTTAATATTAGGTTTTTTGATATATCATTTTGGGAAGAACCGAGGCTTCAAAATTGATACAAAAGTGTTAAATATGGTAGTTGCTGTAAGAAATATACCAGGAGCCCCTGGGTGGCTCAGTCAGTTATGCATCTGACTTTGGCTCAGGTCATGATCTCATGGTTCATGGGGTTGAGCCCTGCATTGAGCTCTGTGCTGATGGCTCAGACTGTGCAGCCTGCTTCAAATTCTGTGTCCCCCTCTCTCTTTGCCCCTCCCCCGCTTGCACTCTGTCTCTCTCTTTCAAAAATAAAGAAACATTAAAAATATATTGAATAATTATAAGTATTAAGTATTGAACCTTTTTTAGGACCTACATCTCAGGATAGGTGACTATTATCTCACAGAGGAAATCTAGAAAAATGTGTTTAATATGTGACATAGATTGAAAGTTTGTCTCTCCTAATCTAATCTGCTCTGTGATGGTATTTGGAGGTGGGGCCTCTGGGATGTGATGAGGTTATGAGGGTGGAGCCCGTATGAATGGAATTAATGTCTTTATAGAGGCATCAGAGAGCTCCCTCAGCCCTTCTACCAGCGAGGATACAGAACACAGAAAGTTGTCCTATGAACCAAGAAGCAGGCCCTCATCAGATACAAAATTTGCTAATGCCTCCATCTTGGATTTCCCGGGCTTCAGAAGTATGAGAAATAAATTTCTGTTGTTTATAAGCTACCCAATCTATGGTATTCTGCTGTAGCAGCCAGAACAGACTTAGACAATACAAGTAGCATTTTATACACATAAATATTAGTATAATTTGTCCACTGCAATTTGCAAGAGAATGCTAAACAGTCTGGATGTAATTAAAAACAATAATAACATATACTATTAGAACTCATTACCTCATTTGTGTAAGAATGAATCTTAGAATATATTCAGATAAGGGAATTCAAAATAGCTATAATTATTGGGGTGGGGGTAGAGAAAAAATAAGCATAAAATCAGTCCAAAATGTTTATATCCCTAGGATAAAAATGGACTGGAGACATTTAGATAGTTATTTGCAACATGCATAATTTCCATCATTTAAGACACCGTTTAAGACTGAATCACAGCATGTGGTAAGGCGTATTAATGTGTGTGTACTTGAGGAATAAAGACACCTGGGTGCAACAATCAACTTCTGGTCCTAGCTGCTCGGTGTTGGGACAAATTTCCCTCTCTGAGTCTCAGTGTTGTTATTTACAGATGAAATCAGACTTAACTCATAGGGTTAACTCAAGCAAATAGCATAATCTGTGTAAACCATCACAAGGCCTGGTCTATGAAGATTGCTCAACAAATACTATCATTAATATTTTTAACTTTTAATGTTAATTTATTTATTTTGAGAGAGAGAGAGCGAGGGAGCAGGGGAGAGACGGGGGGAGAGAGGAGAGAGAAAATTCCAAGTGTAAAGAAGCAGGTTTGAGACAATAGAAGGGCACACATTGCCCAAGGCAAGAGGGACCACCCTTGTAATACCTTTAACATTCCTAAGGGCAGGCCTAGAAATAGAAGCTATAGGTAATCTGTTATTGCTTAAGGCTAGTTACACCCTATGTGAGGGTCCTGGGTCTACTCTGTGATTGGTTAACACTCTAAATGTTGTGATTGGATAATAATAATTGGATCACTGTACCTGTGTCACAATTTCCAGTAACTCCCCCTTCCCCTACTCATAAAAGCCCTGCCCCACCTTTGTTCGGGGCTCTCAGCATGGATCCGGTAAAGACTGTGAGCCCGAGTTTAGGCCCCAGGGAGCCTAAACCCTTAATAAAGCCCTTTGCTTTTGCATGCATGACTCGGTCTCCCTGGCGGTTTCTGGTTTTGGGGGACGATAAAGAAATCTTGGGTATTACACAAGCAGACTCTGTGCTGACAGATGGGGGGCTTGAACTTAAGAACAGAGAGATTATGACCTGAGCTGAAACAGATGCCCAACCATCTAAGCAGTGCCCCACCATTAATATTATTAAAGTTAGCACCAGTATCATCATCTTCCGAAGGTCAGAGTGAAAGTACGAGACTAAGTCAACGATCACTCCATGCGTAGATGTACATCAAGCCAATTGGAATCCACCATACTATTTTAATGTGAAAACTAACTAGCATGAATACTGAATTGTGATATTTTGATGTGGTAAGTTCAGAATAATGTAAACCACTTTATATGTCATATATATACATACATATTCTGGAATACATAGAGACAGAAATCCTTCCAGGTTCATAAGACTGGTGAGCTCCACCAAAACAAGAGAAATACTATACATCCTCTCATTCATTGCTCCATTCAGCACTGACTGCACAGTTATCATGTGCTGGCCAGGGCTCTGGCATGTGCCCCTTGCCCTTGCCCTTCAGGAATTACTTAGAGGCCAGTGGAGGACAGGCAGAGGGGACAGCAACCACTTCTAGAGGCTGAGAAGGCTCAACAACGTCTCCGTGCAGGTGAGGAGGAGGTGGCAGCTTCAAATTAGGCTGTAAACTTTCTCCCACAACTAGGAATTTAAAGGGTACTGGGCACTATCTAGAGGTGACACAGTTACCTTGGACTCCAGGCAAGATGGGAAAGGCTAGAGGGCTGAAGACTGAGAGAAAAGGAGTCTAGAAGAGTAAGTATGTCCCTGTTAAACCAGCAAGGACTATGAGTGTTCTTGCTCTTTCTGGAATGGAGACCAGAGCAGAAACGTGACGGTGCTTCTTCAGGGTCCAGAAAGTGGTCTAGAATATTCTTCTTAACTTATGAAGGAAAAAGACAAGACTATACTAGGAAACCCTAAAGGAACAGTCTTAGCATTAAAAGGCAAGCTATGAGAGACTAGGACACTGGGGGAAAGTAGGTAAGGTGAAAGGTGATAGTACAGATAAGAACAAGATCAGGTAAGAACAAGGCTTTGTGAAGGGACTTAAGAAAACTAGGAACATTTTTGAGGTAGATTACTGCTCTGGAATATAGTCTGGAGGGAAATAGAGAATTTTTTTTTAATTGGCAATGAAAAAGAAAAACCTCTAAAATAGGTCGATAGCCCTATATTTTTGTTTTTATTTCTGTTTTCATATGAAGACCTTCTGAAAGACATAGAAAATACCACTGCAATGTTAATTCTTATTACCAATTCAATCAGTTAAATGTCCTGTTCAAATAAATCACTAGACTTTGTTGGAAGAGTCAAACTTCAGCCACATCAGAAATGCTTAATTCCTAGAATGGAAACTAACATCTATTCTCTAATTTTAAAGTAAGAATTACTTTTTACAACATTATAGCACTATGATTATTGCTATTATTTTTTCCCCCTTGCTAGCAAACCTGTATTCACCAGTGGTAAGTATCTAGAATCTTATGGCTTTGAGTGATTTTTACCTTTGGCTAAATGACTGCATTTGGGAACGTGCATATGTGTAGATAAATCTCCACAGTCAAAAAAAAATTCATGTGAATAAAAATAAAAGTAATTATTTAATTATCTAAGCTGTGTGCTTTCGAAAATGAAACATTTTGGCAAATTTATTCCTTCTTTATCTTAAAACAATAAATGTAACTATTACTTGTTTAAATATCATATCCTGTAGGATAATGAACAATGCATGTTTTATTTACAATTATATTCATATGTGCTTTATTTCCTTAAAACCTTTAGTGATCGTGTTTTTAAATAAATAAATTCCATTCTGACAAAAAGAATGTGACTACTTGACTTATGTTTCTTCACCTCTTACTACTTTAACCAGAAATCAGCATTTTTTTCTAAAATAAGCCTGACTTCTTTTTAAGTGTGGTCAAGGTTTTTTTATTCCATTTATAGAACTGTTGGCATTTCAGCTCACAGAAGTTAGCTAATAAAGAGAATAAGCTTTGGTAACATGTATAACATTAAGTCCTTTTGTCCCCACTCTCCAAAATATGGCAGACTTTGTGGACACTTGTTTGTAAGAAATTCAATAGTTCATCTGCAGGGAAGAAAGAGCCTCTTCTTACATGGACTAAGTAGTGTGTGTGTGTGTGTGTGTGTGTGTGTGTGTGTGTGTGTGCGTGTGTGTGTGTGTGTGTGTGTGACATTTTGTCTTTTTAAAATTTTTTTTAACATTTATTTATTGTTGAGAGACAGAGAGAGACAGAGCACAAGCAGGGGAGGAGCAGAGAGACAGGGAGACACAGAATCTGAAGCAGGCTCCAGGCTCTGAGCTGTCAGCACAGAGCCTAACATGGGCTCGAACTCCAACTGCGAGATGATGACCTGAGACAAAGTCGGACACTTAATAGACTGAGCCCTCCAGATGCCCCTACATTTTGTCTTTTTAAACACAAATAACTCTAATTAGAATCTTGGGTATCTATATTATAAAAAATCATGAGGCTAAGTATAATTGCTTTATTTAGTAGTCCTTATTCCACAATAAATAATGCCTCTACTCCACAAATACCTCCACTTGTTAGAATAAAAGCTACAGATTATTTTAACATGTAAATCCGAACGCATATATGCATGCATGAATAATAAAATGGACTATACACATTTAATTTTTGAATGAAATGTAGATATTAACAGAAAAAGGTTTTTTCACAAAACGTTCAATAATTCAGCTTCTTATAATATCTAACACGACCAATTAGAAAGCACTGTATGTATTTCCTATTACTGTATAACCAGTTACCACTAAATGAACAGCTTAAAAATATGTCCCATTTTTTAAGCTAACAGTTTCATAAGTTATGTAAAACTCAGATATGGCTTGGTCGGGTTCTCTGTTGAAGGTCATTAAAGGTTAGGTTACCCTCAGAGTTTCTATTGGGCTACTTTCCTTTGTGGATGTTCTAGAAAATAATCTGTTTCAAGTTCATTCAGGATGTGAGGTGCATTCAATTCCTTTTGGTTATAGCACTGAGTTCCTCTTCCTGTTGCCTGTCAGGGATCATTCTTAGCATCTAGAGTCCAGGTGCATTGCTAGTCACATAGCCTCTCCATCTTGAAAACCAGCAATAGAGAATTTCTTATGTGTCAAATCTCTAACTTTGAATTTTTGACTTCCTTTGTCTCTGATCTCTGAGCTCTAATTATTATAAATCATCATCATCATCATCATCATCATCATTATCATCATCATCGTTTCCAAGACTCAGGTATTCTCTGAGAAGAGTCCATATGATAGGTTCACCTGCAGTTTGCATTCAGTATTTCTTCCATTGTATTCTTGCTGCCCACTGGGAATCAGGAATATGATTATCCATCTATTTTAATGTCCTTAAGTTTTCAGAAACACTCAAGAAAATCCTTACACATTCTTTGAGTGAAGGTTAAACATTCGGTGGCAGGGAACCTCTCAAAGGATCAATGGTATCTCATCTCTAATGCTTTGTTAAGTTCTAATGACCCTCAAGAAAGGGACACATGATCCAATTTGGACTGATGAAGGAAACAGTCAGAAGGATGGGAGCCCTCAGCTGGGTAACTAGATCCACAGGAGGGGGTGTCCTGGGGAAAGAAGGAAGATATTCTGTATAGAAGGGATCAGATGGTCATAGGCACTAAAATGGGAAAGAAAGAAGTGGAAAAGAATGCTTCATGCACATGGTTCTGATTTACGTCCTAGGTAGCTCCTTCTCACCCTGCATGGGGGATAGATTTGGGCAGACTGCAGGCAGAAGCATGAGCTAGAGTGCTGCTATTAGAGTTTGTGCAGAGTATGACATGGTTACAGGGGCAGGCAGGTCCTCAGACCATGAGACTTACAAGAGTAATGCATGGCCCCCAGCCTGGGAGGGAATGGGTGGCTCATAGGACTGTCAGACCATGATCACGGATGGGCCTTGGCCTGAGGGTTGGGCATTAGCCAAGTAATCACAACTGGCCAGAACATGGGAATGGGCTACTAGCAAGGGGGATTTGATCATGACCCTAAAGAAAGGGCTGTGTAAGTAATGCTCCTGACTCAGACCAGGATGGTTCCAAGGAATCAAGGAGAAGGTATGAAACTAAACTCCCTCATGGGAAGGGAACAGGATCTAATACTTTGGAAAGGACTGAGCTGGAAAGAGTGAGCAAAGCCAAGACAGGAAAGAGAGAAGGTACACGGTGGATGTGTAGTTGCAGTAAGAAGCACCAATAATTCCTGTGTAGATGAATCTTAACTCTTCACCACTAATTGATCTGAATTTGGGAAGCTTCAATACTACTGTGGATGTTTAGAAAACTCTGTGAGGTGGGGGGACCACCTGGGTGGTTCAGTCGGTTAAATGTCTGACTTCAGCTCAGGTCATGATCTAATGGTTTGTGGGTTTGAGCCTCATGTTGGGCTCTGTGCTGACAGCTCAGACTCTGGAGACTGCTTTGGATTCTGTGCTTCCCTCTCTCTCTCTCTGCCCCTCCAACACTCATGTGACGCTCATGCTCTGTCTTTCTCTCTCTCGAAAATAAGTAAACATTAAAAAAAAAAGTGTGAAGATGTTAAGAGATCAGTGTTCCTATTTGTAGCTACTCATGGTCTGGCTATTTGGATGAAGTAGGTGATGTGCTTTAGCAATAGACAGCTCCAGCTCCTCCTTCTCCGAGTTCTCAGTGTTCATACTCATGATCTGATTATCATAAAGTTAACTGTGATAAGTGCATATCAACAAAAGCTTTCTGAAAAGTTTCAGCTGTCAATGTGACTACCAGGAAAAGGGTCTTAGGAATCAGATGGAGAGTTTCCTATCTATCACCAATAAAGGCAGAGGAAAACCAAACTATATTTACAAGTTGTTTTTACCACTTCCATTAAAAGTCTAAAAAAAAATTTGATTTTGTTTCATTTTCTTTAGGAAACTCTCTTACCCCTCCCTAGCATCCCTAAGAAGTAGGAAACAACATCTAAATTATCAAAGACTTCTTTACTTATTCTCCTTTTTAAAAAATTTTGTCATCTATTTTTAAATGTTTTTAAATATTCCTCTTGATGTGCTAACTAGGTTAGTCTATCACACATAATAAAGACCTGAATTTCCAACGGTAATTTCCAACGCTGAGCAAACAACTAGGTTAGGACAAAAAAAGAATAGTGGAAGCTATGTATTTGACTTTCCTCCAGTGAATTATCTGTAAATTGCTTGTATTATTCAAGTACAGATTCATACACTAGAGATTTCCAATATACAAAATAATTAAGCTTGATGAAAACTGATATTATGCAGCTATCTGGCATGGAGAAATAATTAGGTAGTGTCATCTGCGTTTAACACTACCATTCAATATATATTTTACACAGAACTACTGATTGTGTATCATGGCTGAGAGCTAAGGATATAAGATCAAGAATCAAAGGTTGTCATGAGATAATTTTTCTGTCAAGTTTGGTAGTTCATTCATGTGTTCTATTCAGGATACTTTGGACCTAAGGAAAAGAAATCAATCAAATCAAATGAGGGAGGAGGAAGTTTTCAAGAATTTAAAAGATAATCACATAGATGTAACACCTGAAATGCAGCCAGTCCTAATGGTAAGTAAACTGGCCTGTTTGACTTTCAGGAACAACACAGTCTCTCTGTGGACTACCTTTTCTCACTATCGATTCCTCCCCTGGCACTACTCCACACAGCGACCATCCCCTACTGCTTACCATTAGATGCCACTGACTTTGGAACACTTATTTAAAAAAGAATTTTTTTAATGTTTATTTATTTTTGAGAGAGGGAGAGAGAGAGAATGCGAATGGGGGAGGGCCAGAGAGAGAGAGGAAGACAGAATTTGAAGCAGGCTCCAGGCTCCAAGCTGTCAGCAAGGAGCCTGACCCTGGGCTTGAACTCAGAAAGTGTGAGATCATGACCTGAGCCAAAGTTGGACTCTTAACCGACTGAGTCCCCCAGGCACCCCTGGATCATTTATTTTACATTTTCAAAAGTGAGACCAATTTCTTATAGGTTGGTCACTGGATGAATCACTATTATATCAGATATCTATTTCTGATGTAATCAGAGGTTGGGCATTGAGGCTCAGGACACCACACGGTCCCCTAGACCTCTTTTTACCAGGAGCTAGGGGTGGATTTAATAAAATAAAACATGTACAGTATGCAAAAATAGCACACAGAGAGACTGGAACTATGAATTGAAAAGGTAATCTAACCAATAGTGAAACAATGGGTTTCAACACAAAATAGATGTCAAGTCAGTGGTGTGTATAGACCTAAAAACCTGACAGTCTTAGCTTCTCAGGAAGTAGGGAAAAAACACTTTTAACAAAAAGCTCTTCCAATATGTGCAACCACATGTACTGTATCAAATACACATTTATAAATATTATTTTTCTCCCTGACTTAGTCTCACAATCTTCAACCAGTCAACCTCTGTAACCAATTTCAAGTAGACACAACTCACTTTTCTTTCTCTCTTGTCCATTCTGCTTTGGTTAATCTAGGTGTTCAATAAGTCTGTGATGAGTTTAAGGGGTCCCTATTACCTATTTACAGCCACTGGTAACCTAGGTACTTGGATAAAGGGTTGGATACTCTTCCACATGCCCAAAATAAAGTTTTGCAACAGAAAATGGTATTCCATCCAAGGAAGCTAGTCTAGCAATAAGCTAGTAATGATTTCCTTGCAAAACTACCACTGTTGAACCCAAAAAAGAACAATGTTAAAAGACTGATGGTAAATGACTCTAGTGGGAAACATTCCACCTACAATGATAAAATATTTTAAAGCAATGGAGACAAGGACCTTTTAATTCTTTTGTCAGAGAAGGTGGCTAACAGACCACCAAACTCATACTCCTGCTTTCTGAGGAGAGGGGCTGAAGACCCCAGGACTAGGAATCCTCACCCTCCTTCCAACTACGAAAGGCCATGTGACTGGTTTTCACCAATGGATTTTGGGTGCAGTGATGCAACTGGCAATGAGATTGACAATGAGGTCACAGGGGATGACAGAACTCTCAAGAGAGAAACTGGATCCTTCATCATTGTAGGAGGGAAAGAAGAGGAGAAACCCCCGGTTACAATACACTGCCTCCATCTACTGAATAAATGAGCAGCAAAGTGCTATTGCTTTAAGTCCCTATGACGTCAGAGTTGACTTGCAACAGCAACTATTGTTTCCTGAGCTAAGACTCCTCCTTAAAAATGTAGAAGGTCAAAAACACAAAATGTAGTGCAAGATGGCAGGGAAGTACAATGCATCACTATGAAAGCTGTCTTAAAGAACTTTATGTTTCTTTCACCACACATTACTCACTCATTCACACACACACAACACACACACACACACACACACACACACACACACACACACTTTCAAACATGAAAACATGGTCCTAGGGTGGATCATTTATTGTGTGGTCAACTGACTAAGTCTTGTTTTGAAACTTTCCAGAACCTCAAACCAGCCCCTAGTTGAACAACTCTTCTATCTATGAATCTGAAATGGTTTTACATGTGAGACTTGCATGTGTGGTTGATAACCAAGGTGCGATTTTGCAGTTTAGTGTCATGTATTAGCAAACAACACAGGTTACATCATAATGTTCTCCCTTTCATTTCAGGAACCTGAAACTCTGGATCATCTAGAAAAAAAGAACCAGACTGAAAGACTGCACAATGCCATCTCCGGACTTCCAGCAAGCTGACTACACGCAGACCCTTCCTTTATGTAGAAGTATATGTCATTTGCATTCAGGGCGGGTGTTAATTTTGTTAAAAGGGTTTCAAGTACAAATCAGGCCATTTCAGACACCTTTTGAACATCTTAAATCAGATTGGTTACAATCCCTTCCAACATCTGACTGAATGTTCCAGTTCCACTGCCAGGTTTGTAAGGAGAAGACAAACCCCGCAATTTCCCTTCCCTGGCAGCTCAAAGCCCAGAACTGTAAGGAGGCAGTGTGCCCAGTACCTGATACTGCTCATGCTGCCCGTCTCTGATCCAAGCTTGCATCGCTCCAGTTGGCTGGCAACGATTTGGCGCTCTGCCTCCAGCTCTCGGGTCAGTCTCTCAAACTGTAATTCCTGAAATAAAACCACCAAAGAGATGAATTCTATCATCTATTTGCAAAGGGGAATTCCTATCAAAGTGACATGATGGTCAAGGAGAAGAATGCAATTTACCAAGATGTCAAGTAGGAGAAGCAGAAGATGCTGTTGTGACACCAAAGAAGGATTGGCAGGTCGGACAGACCTGAGTTCAGATCTCAGTCCTGGGACCTGCTGGTGGCAGGACCTTGAGAAAGTTATTTAATGTTTCCACATATCAATTTCATCATCTGTAAAATGGGCTTACAACACTTATTTCATAAAGTTGGGGTGAGGAGTAAATGAGCCCCTGTCCATGAAAAATTAGCCTGTACTAGTCTATGGCCAGTGGCCAGCACCCAGTGACTATTAATACCTCTGCCTTTAAAATGGTAACATTCCATGAAATGTTAAACAATTTTTCTATCATTTGGAGTATTGTGTTTATTCCCTATTGGAGTCTAGCTGTCTCTCTACTAATTTGAACCTAATATTACTTACATATATTATAGATTGAAAAAAAATAATGCTTATACTTCTGGAAGCTTTAAATTCCAGAAGAATGGCAAAGTTACTGATCCTATACAACCAAATTACTAAATGAATGTTCTTTGAGATATTTGCTGTATCACCTTAAAAAAACAACTAAACCAATGAAGAATGCTTCTACAAATCTCCCTGAAATCCACTGTCAAAGGATCGACTTTAATGAAAAAATGACTCAATCAGTATGTCAAGGATGTTAGCTATTCCGATTATAGTGCTTTTTTTTTAACCACACTTTAATCTTTGTATTTTATTTTCCAATACACTTAAGTTTTTGTAATAAATATAATTATAGCCAACCATATATTTTCACTAAAAATTTCAGGAAAAGTTTTTACTATGCCACATTTGATTTCTATAAAATATAAATTATCTGCACAGTTAGGTTCTGGGTACGGTAAAACAAAAATGCTGGAAAATATGAAAAATACAGATTAGTTTGGGAGGATTACAACTCCCAACATTGCAGAGATATGTCTTCCCATAAATGCTGCATTTATTTTATTTGCTACCTTGGGACACTCTTGGGGGATACCTGTAAAAAGTAGGATCTGGTGTGTCCTCTGTACATATTAAAAACTCTCTGTCTTTTCTGTAGGAGATTTATTTTCTGTTAACATTATTTTGGGGAACAAAGAGACACTTTACAAATGAGAGCTCACCTTTCCCTTTAAGGCGCTAAAACGGAGGAAGCATGTTGCTATGGGAGCTCATACACGTTCTGAAGAACGGCAAAGAGTATTTCTAAGGATGAAAAACCAAGACCTCTACCGAAATGCATTTTTGTGTACCTAACCTCATCCGCTTCTCCCAGCTATTCATTCATTCCTTCCTTCATTTATTCATTCATTCCTTTTAATTTTTTGGCAATTCCTTTCCATGGAAACACACAGATTCTAGAAGATTTTCATTTCCAGGCTTTATATTTTACCTTGCATCTGTCTGTGTAACAGAAAACCAAGTTATATCTTTGGATTGATAACACCTGAAAAACACAATATGTAAAGACCATGTAGCATTGCTCACAGGTACATGAAAATTCATTATTTTTTTTAAAGTTTATTTCTTTTGAGAGAGACAGAGAATGTGAGCAGGGGAGGGGCAGAGAGAGAGGGAATGAGAGAGAAGGGTGATGTAGGTAAGGTAAGGTATGGTGATCTTCGACTGAACATAAAACATTCTGAATTTTCCCCTTGCTATGTTCTGGGTAGCTTCATATTCCTTACGGGTATTTTAAGGCCTGTTTCAGGGCACAGTTACTTGGAAGCAATTTGATACACTTGAGTCTTGAAGTTCAGCTTTGTTAGGGGAGGCACAGTAGCCTTTGGCCTAGGGCTAATTACTCCTTCACCAGGGCAGATCCTTCCAAGCACTCAGTGTCCAATGGCCTGTGGGTTTCCCAGCTGGGCTGCTGGGCGTGGGCACATATTCCTGGCCCCAGGCGAGCCCCCAGGCACTATTTCTTCCCAGCCTCTCAGAGGGCCCTCTCCCTGCCCCCTGGGGGTTTCCTGACACATGCAGACTGCTCAGGTCTCAGCTGATCTGCAGATCTCTAGGGTTCTTGCTTTGATCAGTGATCGCCCTCCTTCTATTTTGCCCCACAAATTCCAGTCACCTTTACCTCCCTGGACTACCAGCCCCATCTCCCCAGTGCAGGGAATTCTCTGGGCTCTTCCTGGGTCCCCCCCTTTATTTATTTTGAGAGAGAGCAATCGGGGAAGGGGCAGAGACAGAGGGAGAGGGAATCCCAAGCAGGCTCTGCAGTGTCAGCACAGACCTGATGTAGCGTTTGAACTCAGGAATTGTGGGATGATGACCTGAGCTGAAGTCAATTCAGATGCTTAAGTTAGGGGCCACACAGCAGCCGCACAGGCCCCCATTTCTACACGGTTATAGTTGGGGAAATTGTACACCCGCTGCATTTGTTCTGTGTCTCTTAGGAACCACCTTTCTTCACTGCCTAAAGTTCAGAGTCTTGAAAGTTCATGTTCATATTGTTTGTGATGGGTTGTCATGGCAGGTAGGACGGTGTTGCCGGGCTCTATTACTCTATCTTAGCTGAGGGCTGGAAGATTTTTAAGAGTTAACAATTTTCCTCTATGCTTGATTTGTAAATGCATATTTTCTGCCAAACTGGTATGAAATAAATTATTAACCAAGCAAATCCTTATGCTTTTTTACATGTTTCTTCAATGTTGTTCACTATTATTGTACTAAATATAGATGGCTACTTTAGGTTACTTGTTTGTTTTATTTACCTGATGACTTTTTAACTGAACTGACATTTTCTTTATTAAGGAAACAGTATCAATATGTTGCCTTTTCAAAAGGTCCATTCAATAACTGTTTACTTTGTCATGGTGTATATGAACCAAGGAAGTAATTAAGTGAATTTCCCCCTGTGCTTTGCTAAGGAGTACATAGTAAATGTCAAGGTCCTCAAGGAGCAAGAAGTTTCTCTTCTTCATCTACAATCCTATGTTTTATTAATGTAACAACACAAGACAGAAAAATAAAATTGGAAATAATTTTTTAATGAGTACTCAATTTCTAGGACCATATAGAACCAGAAATTTTTCCTGCTGTGGTGTCAATGCATCAGGTGTCTAGAGGAGTCCTGACACACATAAGGTACTCAATAAACGCCCATTAAATAGATGTATCTGCACTGAGGAAAGTGGTTCACATGTATTACCTTGTGTAAACACCTCTATTTACTAGGTTCTGGTTTTTTCCCCCTCGTTTTACAAAAATATTAATTAAGGTAAAAAGCTTAGCCTTGGCCAGGAAAGAAATTCTTTCAAAAAGAGCAAAGAGAATGAGATAAAGAATGCTGTTTAGGAGATCTGGAAGTAGACAAGGGGTAATTAATTGAAGAAGCTAATTAATATTGGGTAGACTACCTCTTTCCCTTATTGACAATTCTTTCATTTTAGAGTCCATAGCAGACCATTAACACAGTGGGCCTGTGACGCCAAGGTAAACTATGAATTTCACTCATATTCATATTAAGATTCATTATTTAAATAATTGTTATTACTCTGGACTCTAGAGACCAGGTTCTGAAATGTCCTTCTGCCTAGCACCCATATTGCAGTCATTTCCTGTTTCACCCCAAACCAAGGGCCCCAAAAGCTCATGTTCCGAGGAGCATCTGTGGTGTCATTGAGAACATTGTCACAAAAGTGGATGAGCTCCCACTCCACTGGGGATACTTGACTGCAGTGGAGTTGCAGACAGGACGGTCTCCAGTTCTAACCAGGTTTCATGCTTGGGGAGGGACAATAGAGCTCTTAAGACTGAATAGTTCCCTGGGTTTCTTAAAGATTTTGAGATGGAAGAGCATTCACGACAGGAAGTTTGCTAACAAAGCTAGGTGGGTAGCCAAGAAATCAATTGGAAAATTAAAAGTATGTGGATATATTCAGTGAAATTTGGAATACTGGCTGAGAGTGAGTATGTGGGATTAAATTAATTCAGTGAAGGTGACACTATAAAAACAGAGAAGATGAGTGAAGAAAGATCTTTGAAGGTTTGTGATCTGAAGGGTAGAAGGAACAATAGAAGCCAGCAAAATAAATAGAAGAAGAATTAAAAGAAAAAGACCACCAGCACGGCCTTCTTCTGGGCAGTGTCAGTGCAGAAGTGGTGATGTAAATCAAGCTTGAAAATGTGATTGACAGCAAAGGCACAGGAAACAAAAGCAAAACTAGACAAGCAGGACTACACCAAACTAAAACGCTCCCTTTCCTTTTAGCATAGGAAACAGCCAACAGAGGGAGAAGGCAACCTATAGAATGGGATAAAATATTTAAGAGTTAACTTTCAAAATACAGAAGGAGTTCACACAACTCAGTAGAAAAAAAAAAAAGGACCAAGTACTTGAATAGATATTTCTCCAAATAAGACCTACAACTGGCCAACAAGTCCATAAAAAGGCGCTCAATATCACTAACCAAGAAAATACAAATCAAAACTATAATGAGATACCACCTCATACCTGTTAGAATGGCTATTATCAAAGAAAACAAAAAATAAGAAGTATGGGCAAGGATGTAGAAAATTGAAATGGTTAGATGCCATTGTTGGGAATGTAAATTATTGCAGCCACTATGTAAAATCGTATGGAGGGTCTATAAAATATTAAAAAGTAGAACTATCATATGATCTAGCAATCCCACTCCTGAGGATATATCCAAAAGAACCACAGTCAGGATCTAGAAGAGATATCCACCCTCTCATGTTCATTGCAGTGCTACTCACAATAGCCAACGTGGGCAAACCTCATCAATGGACACCAGACAACTGGATAAAGAAAATATGGTAGGTACCTACAATGAAATATTATTCAGCCTTCAAAAAGAATGAATTAGCGCTATCCGCAACACCATGGATGGACCTAAAGAAGACATGATACTAAGTGAAATAAGTCAGTGACAGAGGACAAAAAGCACCTGACTCCACTTCTAAGAGATGGGTGATTATAGGCTTAGAAAATAGGATGTGGTTGCCAGAGGCTAGGGAGTGGGAGAAACATGGGCCTGTTCAACTGGTATAAAGTTTCAGTTATACAGAAGGAACAAGTTCTAGCAATCTGGTATGCAGCGTGGTGCCTATAGTTAAGAACGCAATGTTGTGCACCTGAAACTTTGTTAAGATCGTATATCTCATATTAAGTGTTCGTATCACAAATAAATAAATAAATAAATAAATAATAAATGGGACACAGACTTTGGGAGGCGATGGATGTTTTTATTACCTTCACTGTGGTGACAGTACTGTGGGGCAGGCATATGTCCAAACTCATCAAATAGCTAGTTTTTAATATCAACAATGCTTAAATAAAATGGTATGGTATTTCATGGGAATTAACAATGGGATGTGGATAAAAGAAGACATTCTTTGATAAAGGAAGTTTGAAGAAAAAGCTAAGTAGTGTTAGAAAACTTAAATCTCCCTGCTATGTGGAAATTATCTTGTTTTAGAGATAAAATTTTAAAAAGTAGCAGATATATGATAAGAGTTCATTAAAATTTACTAAGAGCTAGATCTAAATGATATTCATTCCTAGAATAGCACATTGTTAAGTCACTTAACACATTAGCATTATAAGAAAAATTATCATATAGTTTATAACTTTTCCTAAAGAGCCTAAATTAATAACTAATTAATAATTAATTCCACTTAATTAAAGAGAGTTTATTAAACATTTTTAAGAGGATAAAAGCATATAAAGCCCCTTGAAGGGGCTTAGCTAACTTAATGTGAAAACTGAAATCAGAAAACACATACTCACAGTTTAATCAACTCCTTCAATACATATTTTACTTAACATTGTGCCATAACATCAGTTGGGATTATACTAAGTAGATTTAAGGAAGCAGAGAACTTTCGGGGTGCCTGGTGACTCAGTTAGTTAAGCGTCCAACTTTGTCTCAGGCCATAATCTCATAGTTGTGGGTTCGAGCCCTGTGTCCAGCTGACAGCTCAGAACCTGGAACTTGTTTCAGATTCTGTATCTCCCTCTCTCTTTTTCTCAATCTCTCTCTCTCAAAAATAAACTAAGTAGAAAAGTTGACACTGTATAGTGAATTCAGTAAATATAGATTTGCCATGATTTTACTAATATGAGAAGATGGAAAAGACGTTTGAGAGAAGTGGAGAATGGACAAGATGAATAAGCTTTTAGGCAGGGGACACCATTTTCTACAGAGTAGATCTGATTGCTAGACTCCAATGACTTAAGGTTCTAACTGGCCATGCCAACCACATGAAGTGGGAAGGTGGGCCCAGAACAATCCTGAGGCTGTTTGTGTGGACTCCACATCCTCAGCATTGAGACTTCTTTGTCAACCTCTTCTCCTATAGGAGTAAAGAGTGAGGACCAGCACCCACCAAGACACAAAATGGCGGTCCCGCACAGTCTTCTGTTGGAACAGAACAGTGGTAGGCATGGAGGTGAGGAGCAGAAAGAGGATGGGATTTGATAGGTTTGACCATGGTCGTGAAGGTTCCCAGGTTCTTCTAAGTGAGACCTGTTAGGTCAATGTGGATGAGAATGGAAAATCTATTAATGAGCAGCAGGTCTATTTCCCTTTAATGGCCGGCTGTTCTAACCTCCACTTCTCAAGAGTATATGATGCTATGATTTGAGACCCAGTGATAACCAGTTTATAATTTTGTTCTTATACTTTATGTACTTTATTATTTCTTAAGGGAGGGACTAGGTCCTAAGTTATCATTTTATCTTGTGAGTAAAACTCCAGATATATAACTGGTACTAGGTAAATAGTCAATAAATGACCCAAGGTCCTGGTGTCAAGCTTCTTGGAATGAAGTTGCCAAATGGTTTGTTACAAAGTGATTTTTTTTCAAAGAAGGCATTTCATGATCACAAGTGAAGGTGAGAAACTTCCACAGGACTTCAAAAATGAATTCATCATAGTGTTATTCTCAGAATTCAGTTGGTCTGTCAATTGTAATAAACTCGTGTGATCCTTACCTAAGAGAGCTCTTAAAGGTTTATCTAGGTGATGCTTCTTTTGTTTAAATTTTCTTTGTTTTGCCTTTTTCTTCTATTTAGTGCCTCTTTGATTTTATACCTATATAAATATATTTATCTGCATGTTACATATAATTATACATGTATAATAAATATATGTAATTACACACATAATACATAAATATATGAAAAGATAATCCAATTGCCATCTATGTTTCTAACTGTATAAGGGAAAATAATTGTTATTGCTGTTTTTAAATCAATCTAAATATGTACAAATTGAAGCAGGTAAAATATTTGTCACATTCATTTGAAAAATAGCAGCAATTCGACCTTCTTATTTTCTCTTCTTCAGAGTCAAGTGCTTTTAACGCCTTTCCTGATTTCTATATCCACATTTCCATTAACTTTCAAATATTATTATTCCTTAAAATTTTGGTTATAGGCATCATCAGTTGGTTTCCCACAGTGGAAGACAAGGATGTAGCTCCATCTCCCCCCTCCGCTATCATGAACTGACACTTTGCCCATCTTCCCTCACCTTCTCGACATATTTAAATTTTAATTTTCAGGAAAACAATATAAAGCGTATACGCTTCAAACCATGGTTGCCTAACACCAATATACAGCCTTCTGTTTTCTGTAGATGAATGGCTTGTCCTTTTTGTTCAGCCTCTGTGTATTTGCCATGAATCCAAACCAAAACGTCCTGATTGATACTGACTTCTCTCAATACATCCAACACAGGAAATAATGTATCAGTTCTATTCATTGAAAAAAATCTCTTCTGGTGTCTTCCATCCTGCTCTAATCTGGCCTCTATACACAGCTGTCATCCTGGACCCTCCCTTCACCTACACGTTGGGAATCTCCTTTGGCCTTATCTTATGTGGGTTCCCTCTTTCTGGAACCTGCTGATTCATTTTCCTACTTTATTTTCTTTTCTGGGAGAAAATGTCTTTCCAGAGAGAAAGAGAAGGTGGGAGGCAGTTTTTTGAGATCTTGCATATCTGATATGTTTTTATTCTACTCTCAAACTTAGTTCTAAAACTAGTTATAGAAGTAGAGAATTTGAGGTTGAAAATAATTTTCCCTTAGAAATTTTGAGCTAGCACTTCATTATCTCCTGCCTTCCACTGTGGCTGTTGGAAAGTGTGAAACATTCTAAATCTTTATTATTTTTTGTGTGAAATCTGCTTTTACTTCTTCCCAGAAGACGTGTATCCTTTCTTGGTCCCTAGTGTTCTAAAATTCTATTGTGATATGACTTGATATAGATCTATTTTGAGACATTTTCAGGACCTTTACTGGGACTTTTTCATCCAGAAAGGTCCATTGTTCAGTTCTAGGCAATTCTATAACTCTATTTAAAAGTTGTTCTTGCTTTTCTCCCTTGAAAAATGTTTTTCTTGGGGTGCCTGGGTGGCTCAGTTGGTTAAGCATCCGACTTCAGCTCAGCTTGGAGCCTAGAGCCTGTTTTGGATTCTGTATCTCCCTTTTTCTGCCCCTTCCCTGTTCTCACTCTGTCTCTGTCTCTCAAAAACTAATAAACACAAAAAAATTAATGTTTTTCATTGCTGTTTTTTTTTAACTCTTCAGATGTTAAAATATGTATCAGTTGATTCAGTTTCTTATTTAAATCTATTTCTTTTCTAGTTTTCCATCTCTTTATGTTTTGCTTTTACTTTCTGGGAGATTTTCTCAGCTTAATCATCATCAGCATCAATGCGTTATTATGCTTTAAATTTCTAAGACCTTGTTTTTGTTCCTTGAATATTCCTTTTAATTATCGTCCAGTAATTATTTTATGTGAAATCTTCTCTCTCCATGATGTTAACGTTATGTTTTCTTTTCTTTGCATATTTCCTATTTTATAATGATTTTTAGTTTGTTTTAGAGTCTTTCTTTCATGTTCTAGGCTTTTGAACATATCAGGTTCCCTGGAAGGCTGCTTCTATTTGAGAGGGAGTTCAAGGAGCTGATCAGACTCTTGGTAAAATGAGCTGGTTAGCTAGGCTCTTCCAGAAGAATCACTGCATCTGTCCATGCAGATCTCCCAAAGGCAGCGCCCTCAAGCTCCATTTATGAGTATAAACATGTTGCCCTGTTCTGCAAACTGTTTTAGGGAAGAGGCTGGGGACGGAGGGGGGCTCAAAATTCAGTAAGGAAAATTTCACTTACCCCCACTGTCATCTTTCAATACCCACTTTATCTCTCTTCCTTGTGCCCCTGAGTTAAGAGACTCTAATTTCATCCCCTCCAGATATTACACCACTAGTCTTTCCCAAAGTGGGGAGAGGAACAGTCATCTTGTGTATGGTAGGGTCAGGGACTTGGGGGTCAATTGACATTTAAGCAGATTTGCAAACAATCTTCCGTTTGCAAAGCTATACTTCATGCCCTGTGGCCCCACTCTTACAAACCTTTGGAAGACTTACCTTATAAATTAGCCTGTGTTTTTACTTCTCCTGCTGCTTAGAACTCATTTTCTTAGATATGATAAGTTGTTTATCATTTTGTCTATGAACCATATTTAACCATTTCTTAGAACTGATCAGTTCTAAGACTTTTCACACTTTAATGCTTCTGGGTTTATTCACTCTTAAACTGGGATGACTTCCATTGATGGTGTATTATAGTTTGATTAGAAGCACTGTGGCTGTCTTCATGTATGGGAAGAAATTCTGAGTTGACGGGCACTCAAACTTGGTGAAATATAGTTCTTTAGTTAATCATTCTCTAGGTTTATGGGGCTATCCCTTTGAAAAAATCCATTTTGGTAATGGAGCAGATATTAATGCAAGAGTTCCATTTACCTTCTTTACTTGAAGGTCAGTTCCTTTTCTAAGAGAAATTAGAAACCTCAGAGCGAAGGAGTACAAACCGGAGTATGAGTGAATCTCAAATGTCCCTGGCCTTTGTACCTACCATCTACGAGGTGCCCTGAGCAAGATTATTGTAAGTTATACTGGTCGGCCCTACTGCCACCCCCAAGCATAACCATATCCCGTGCCAGGTTCTAAAACTTGGTTCTCAGAAGCACTAATGCTAACACAATTATGCTAGTTCTATGTAAAATGAGAGAATGGAAGATCACTGCATCTCTCTTCAGGTCCGAGGATGCAGTGATTTCCAGGACTGTATTTCTAGCTTGTGCTCTTTTCTAAGAAGGATGAAAGATGAGTTTTCCACTGCAAAAATGAGTTTTTGCTTCCTAGTGTCCCCCATCCCTGCATCCATCAAGGATTAATACCATCAGATAATCTTAGGTGACCTTTCCCCCTGCCACATCTTTTAATTCCTATTTCACATGAATGGGTTGACTTTATAGCCACAAACTTCTGGTAATGTTAATTTCATCCCACTGAGACATGCTCTGAAGCCAAATCCAAGAGAAGGTGGTGCAAATGACAGGGTAATGATAGGAAGCCTACAGCAAAGTGTCCAACAAATCTGGAAAGAACAAAGCCATGATGTCAGGATGGAATGGAACAAATCAATGTCAACTGTAAAGCTGTGTAGACCTCACTGATGAGTCAAACACTATGGCAAAGAGCTGTCCGCAGAAGTTTACAAAGCTGACAGATTAATGTTTTAAACAACCAGAGTGTCATTCTGGGTCACATAGCAAGACAGCAGATGACAGGAATCAGCCCTCTATAAAGCAGATTCATAGGCACCTTTCCAGAATGGTTTCAATAACATAAAAATAAGAAGAAGCACCTCTTTCTGACCAATTCCTTCAATATGGAGAATTCTATGTGCTTTGTTCTGATATTTTACCAAATGCTTTGTTATCCAAATAAAGCATGTTTGCCACAGTTTATTTAATTCATCTAAATGACAGGACTCCATGAAATAAAGGTCGTAGTTCTTGGTGGTTTTAAATGATATAAAAATGTACTAGGTTTCATTAAAAAAATTAAAAATAGTACTATATTGGTGACTCTTAACTATATCATGATAATTTCTAGAACTTTTTTTCCATTTCATTTATTTTAGACAGAGCACATGAGCAAGGGAGGGAGAGAGAATCTCAAGCAGGTTCCATGTTCAGCATAAAGCCCAACACAGGGTTTGACCCCAGGACCCTGGAATCACAACTTGAGCCAAAATCAAAAGTTTGATGCTCAATCAGCTGAGCCACCCTGGTGCCCTCTTTTTTCCCCATTTTTATTGATAGAACTTTGAAAATACCTAATACATAACTCAGAGCTACAGAATAAAAAATTATAGATAATGAGGCCCTGCCATGTATATTCTGAAAAGCTTCTACTAGTGACTTCTATGCCCATATCTGCTTGGGAATGACTATTCTATTTATCATAGTAGCACATAATAATGGCAATCAAGATTTTAAGTATTTGCTTGCCATGTATCATACTCCGTTAAGTGCTTTACATTCATTAATTATTAATTCCTCACCCTGAGCCAATAAGCCATTTTACTGTCTGAGACATCAAAAACTTAAAAATGTTAGGAGCTTCCCCAAAGATCAGGTGGGAGCAGAACTCAAAGGCCAGCTCTAACTGTTCAGAACTCCACTGCCTCAAAAGTCTAGGATTATTTGTTCCCACTGTTTTAATGGAGTCTATAGAATCAGGAACAATAAAACCAAAGCAACAATACAAACTTTCTTATTGAGGAATGACTACAGCTTACCATATCATGCTCTCTTAGTTTTCCTTGCCTTCCTAGAAATAAAATATTGGAATTATAATGTCCAGCTACTGGAAGAATTATACTCATTGTTCTGTTCAAGTTCACACAACTGAAATATTTCTTTCTAATAATAATCCTTAATTTGTAAGAGCACCACTGTGAAACTTATATACACCCTGCAAGGGCAATGATGATGGTAAGAAGTTTTGCTCCAACATCTTTGCCTATGTTGACGCCACAGTAGAGAAAGCAGCCTTCCAATATTTAAAAGGTAAAAGAGGAAGTACCAAAATACTAGGCTTGGCCAAGATCAATGACTTGCATCTCCTCCAATGGATTTAGCATGTGCAGGCTCTATGCCCATTGCTCCAAATATCCATTTCCTCTTCCCCACTCTTACTTTGTTCCTTATATTTAAGAAAGATGCTTTTGCCTTTCAGTTTTATGGTGTTGAATTTCAACATTGATTCACTTAATTACCATCTATCTGTTTTGCATGAGTACCTTCCTGGCCTCATCCTCATTCCCTACACATGACAGAAATGGCCACCACTCTCACAGTACAACAATGCTTTACTGAATTAACTTAATTACATGCTTGTCTTCTGTCTTAGCACATACATGTTTTCATCGCAGGGGTCATACCTTTACATTATCATCTTCTCACCTAACATATAGCACATGCAATAAATGATGAATGGCTGGATAGATGGGTGGATGGATGGATGACTTAAAGTCTGACCTCAAAAAATAATGTTTGGGTCAATATGAGAAAGTGTGCAATAGTGTGCATGCATAGAGCAAACTCATGAAGGCATCTGAAGAAACCTGAAAGATGGGATTAAATTACTTTTGTGGTGTTTCCAATGCAAAATTTCTATATTTTTCCATGAATTGTGCTTGCTTCCTCCCATATTGTATGTCTTTTGTATAACTAACTTGAATTACAGAAAAAGAATTAGAGTAATAATTCTATTTAGAATGGAAATGTTTGAGTAAGGAAAGGTCAATATTTATCCTTTCTCACTCATTGCTTTGTTGAAATGAGAATAGCTAAATATTCATACCAGCGGAATAATTATATATGCCCTCATCACCGTATGCCACCAGTATTTTAACCTATTGTTAGTATTTTACTTTGTTAGCTTCTCCTTTCTTCCTAAAACCATTTCTTCTTATGGTTTTCAATACATTTCTCCATTCCTACCTCTCTGGCTGCCTTTCTTCTCTCTGGATGCCTCCTACTCCCTTAAGCTACTCTTTTCATTGGGATTCTTTCTCATTTCTATTTTCTTAGATTTCTTCTAAATAATTTAATCAATCCTCATAGCTTCAATAACCAATAATGGTGTGTACACAACTGCCCACTGACATCCACTCTGGAAAACCCTCGGGTTCATGTCCAAAACTGACATCACAGACAACCTGCAAATGTGTTCTCCCTCTATTGTTTTCCTATCTCAGTCAATGGTACCATCATTTACCCAAGTTACCTAATCCCCAGATTTGTTTATGATTCTGGACTTTATTCTCCCCAGATATATACAATCAGTCATTGAATACCACTGTGATACTGTGATTTATCATAAGAAATATGATTGTTCTTCAGCAAACCATTTCTGTCACATAGCTCCTAAAACCCAGGAAATTACCTAGATGATAAGAATGACAAAGGTGTCTTTTGTTATGTTAATGAAACGACTTTGGGATCACACCAAGAGATGAGAGTTGGTGGCCAGGGGAACCAACAATGTAATTTGAGTGTTGGAGTTTTCAGTCCCATACCCAGGGCCTCCAGAAGGGGGAGATGGACTAATGATTGAGTTTAATCATCAATGGCTGATGATTTAATCAACCATGCCTACATAATAGAGGCTCCATAAAAAAACCCAAAATCATGAGATTCAAAGATCTTCCAGGTTGGTGAACACACGGAGATTTGGGGAGAGGGGTTCTCAGAAGAAACATGCAGCTCTGAGCTCCCTCCCCATTACATGCCCCATGCATCTCTTCCAGCTGGCTGTTCATGAGTTATATTCTTTTATAATAAGCCAATAATCTAGTAAGTAAAATGCTTCTCTGTGTTCTAAGAGCAGTTCTAGGGAACTGAGTGAACCCAACCTATAGCTGATTGGTTGGCTGGAAGCTCAAGTGACAACCTGGATTTGTCATTGACATCTGGAGAGGGGAGGGGCAATCTTGTAGGACTGAATCCTTAATTTGTGGGATTTGATGCTATCTCGAGGGAGATAGTGTCAGGATTGTAGGACACCCAGGCGGTATCAGGTAATTGCTTGGTGTGGTGGGAAAGCCCATATTGGATATGAGAGCAGAGTTGTAGCTACCAATTTTGCCTCTTCAATCTGTCCACTATCTCCACTGCCACCATTCCTATTCTACCCAACAACATCTCTGGCCTGGAGAACTAAACTCATTTTCCTAATTAGAGTGTCTTCCCCTGTTCATATCTGCTTTCAATCTGTTCTCCACAATATAGTCAAAAATAACCCTTAAAGTATTAACAAATGTGATTCTGTTATTCATCTACTTAGAACCTTTCAGTGATTCCTTACTAAGAATGAAAATTAATAGTTCTTAACATTTAACTCTTCATTGGCTCAATACTGTCACATTAAGA
Source organism: Suricata suricatta (assembly GCF_006229205.1). Taxonomy (NCBI): domain Eukaryota; kingdom Metazoa; phylum Chordata; class Mammalia; order Carnivora; family Herpestidae; genus Suricata; species Suricata suricatta. The sequence goes on along the minus strand of NC_043705.1, from coordinate 139,235,587 downwards.
GAAATATTTATTACCATAAGCATCATGATATCTCCAGTAAGTCCTGATATTAATTTGAGGACTGAATCTGATGAAATAATCTGACTGGTGGTCTCTATTCATACTTCTTTTGTTTACAAAATTTGAAATTTGAAATTACAGAAATAACTTAAAATAGTTAAAACTTAATCCTCTTTGTCTTCCAAACTTTACTATAGTTTAATTACAATTTGACAATTTGTGTGCTAATTACATACAAATTAGCATACTGGTCCCTAGTAACCAGTAACCTAGTTACTCCCAAGTTCAAAGATATTATTTATCCCTTTGCTTGGCCACCAAGAAAATAAAGAATATAATACTTTTCAGAACCAGAAAGAACACTTTTCTGATTCTGAGAAAAGCTTCAGGGAATACTTGTTTTCTAAATGTTTTTATTTATTTTTGAGAGAGAGCGAGCATGCAAACAGGGGAGGGGCAGAGAGAGAGGGAGACAGAGGATCCAAAGCAGGCTCTGTGCTGACACCAGAGAGCCTGACGCAGGGCTCATACTCACAAACTGTGAGATCATGACTTGGGCCAAAGTCAGATGCTTAACCCACTGAGCCATCCAGGTGCTCCAGGAAATATTTGCTTTCTATTGATCTAGCCTCCAAAGTTCTCTTGCCAAACTGTAAAATTTACATTTAAAAAAACCCCTCAATTATAAAATCAGCATCTTCATATACTTTCACACTCTAACATTTGCAAAATCATCAGTTTTCCCATGGTTTACCATCTTCCTAACAAAATTCTCTAATGAATTTTACTGGTAGTTCTTTGAGCTGAGTGTTTATCGGTTTTTCAGGATGAGGAAATACCCTAAGTATTTTTAGTGGCTCTGAAGTTCCAACGAGTTCTCTCATTAGTTCCCTAGAAATCAAACATGTATCTCTAATAGTGTGGTGGGCATTGGTGCTTAATATGTCTTCAGTACTGTAATATCAGATTTCTCTGGCACATAAATGAAATGCAGAAGGAATACTGTCTTCACACCAACAGAAACCATAGATGGGGATTGAGCCATCAACACTTTCTTGCCAGCAAACCACAGGCACCCATTTTTTTGGAGTTACTATTTTTAAAATGTTAAATTCCAAGGCAGAAAACAGTGATACCATTTTTTAAAAATTTTTAATGTTTTTTGAGAGACAGAGAGAGACAGCATGAGCAGGGAAGGTCAGAGAGAGAGAGAGGGAGATACAGAATCTGAAGCAGGCTCCAGGCTCTGAGCTAGACGTCAGTACAGAGCCTGATGCAGGGCTCGAACCTACGAACCGTGAGATCATGACCTGAGTCAAAGCCGAACATTTAACCAACTGAGCCACCCAGGTACCCCAATGATACCATTTTAACACAGATCACTACTACCAAGCACACAGTAGGTGCCAAATACACATTAATGGAATGGAAAAATAAAGTGACAGTAGGGCAGCAGATATTTAGGGACAAAGAATTCTACAAGGTGCTGGATGGCAAAGATAAGAGATACATGGGTATAAAATTAGCTCACGTATGACTCCTATGATGGTTAATTTTATGGGCCAACTTGACTTGGCCAAGGAATGCCTAAATCATTGGTAAATATTATTTCTTACATTGTCTATGATGGTGTTTCTGGAAGAGTTTGCCATTTGAATCTTAGTAGACTAAGAAGATCACTCTTACCAATTCTGGTGGCATCAATCATCCAATCAATCTAGAGCCTCAATAAAACAAAAGGTGGAAGAAGGGAAAATCTGCTCTCTCCATAGGAGCTAGGACATCTATCTTCTTTTGCCCTCAGACTCTGGCACTCCTGGTTGTCTAGACCTTTGGACTTGGACCAGAACTTACACCATGGATTCCCCTCATTCTCAGGTCTCTGGGTTTGGACTACAACTACACCATCAGGTTTTGTGGGCCTCTAGCTTGTAGACAGCAGATTGTGGGACTTCTCAGCTTCTACAATCACCTCATCCTGACCTCATAATGAAACTCTTTCTACAGATCTCTATATATCCAATTGCTTCTCTCCCTCTGGAGAACTCTCACAGAGAGCTTGTTGATAGATTTAAGTCTAGCAAAAGAGTTGAAATCTGTATACAATTAACAAGAATATAAATTAAAATGCTAAATTGTGATGAGATGGACACGAATTAACTTCAAAGGCAACATCCAGTTAGGGAAGATGGGAGAGGGTGGGGAGAAGGAAATCAAGGATAATGGCTGATACAGAAGGTGGTGCCGGAGGTGGACAATGAAAGGTTATTAGCTGTGTGAAAAGATTGGGGAAAAGCATTATAAAAGGAAGAAACAGCATGACTTAAGGCATAGAATTAGACAAACATCGAATGTGTATGTAAGTGTTGCAGGGAGTAATTAGAGCGCAGTTGGCTTGGTGTGATGGACCAGAGAGAGTATTAGGGAACTCAGGTTGGAAGCTGTGACTCATGTCGCAGGTTCATATTCAACAATGATCCTGATTTTCCTCATTCATTAAATGCGATGCACCACTTCATCTATTTCCATACTCCAACTAGGAAATCCTTTGAAATTTTATTGAACCCATTTGATAAGAAAATAATAACACTGAACTGGCTTTTGACACCTGAAGGTCTTCAGTGTTGACATGATCTTGTACTACATTACAAGCACGTTGTCCTGCTATGATGTTAGTTTGCCTGTCCCTAAATGTTTCTGAAGTCTCCCACAGAGCTTTTACATAATTAGCTGGACACAGTAAAGTCCTCCGGCATTGTGGACACAGACAACAATTGGCTCCTCCTATAACCAAAAAAAGAGTCTCATTTCTCTTTTGCTTCATTTCTATTAACATTTCTTTGTGGTGATGTTTTTGGTGTACCTTTCAGAGCTCCTGTTCTCCAGAGTGGTTTTTAATTCCTAGTGTCACATCTACCATTGACTGAGAGGTTTAGGGATACCACAGGTCTGACATAAGAGGGAGCTATTATTATAATTGTACTCTAATATAATCGTATAATGGTTTTAGTCTTTAGTCTTTTAACAAACAGCTGTATTGTTATTCTAATTATTTTATCTTCAAATGCCCCAGTGAAGAATATAGGATATGAAATATAATCCTTTGGTGTAGAGAGGAGGAAACTAGCAATCAGAGGGGTTAAGTGAACAATTCAAGATTACTCAGCTAATGGAATAGCAGAGATGATAACACAGTGAAATCCAGCCCAGTGGTCTTCCCTATTCTTGATAAGGTATGTAATGTACATTGTAATATGTATACATACATATATATGTATGTGTATATATGTGTGTGTGTGTGTGTGTGTGTGTGTGTATACATGGCAAGTCAAATCTTTTCTATTTCCTCACTGCTTACATAGTGCCATCAAAACATGAACATTTTTACATTAACTTGTTTAAATCCAAAGAACACAACAGGATCTGATTCTACTTCTCATTTTTTTTGCAAGACTATGCATTCAATTAAAAAAATACCCTCCTTACTAAAGTAGCTTCATGACTTGAACGTTTCAGGGTGATCCATTCCCAGAACAACTTCAAAAGAGGAATTTAAACCTATCTTCAAGCTGTGAAAATTTAGTTTCTTTTCCTTTTATTTTTTTCCCTTTTTGAAATTCCTCTGCTGGGAATAAATTAAGCTCAGTCTAACAAGGAATATATCCATATTTGCATCCTGATAATTCAGCAAGGACTTGTAGAAATGCAGCATTGATGAGTGTACCACTGTTAAGATAGTTTATATACACTGGAGCAAAATGAACTGTGACCAATAAATCCCTTCCATGGTCATCATCCTTCCACATCTCCCCAATATGGGGAAGTGTCTTAATGGATGTGCAGTAGCAAGTTTGCAGGCTTATTTTCAGTCATAAAGAATAGTGTACCAGATGCTCCTGGTACATTGAATTTGTCACACTGTAGACAAGCTAATATCATTATGTGAGACCACAGGGGAAAAAATAAAAGATTCACATTTAATCCATATTAACTACCAGGAGACCAATCAAGGCAGTTGGGCTAGCTCATGATACAGCAGCTTCTAGCAAATTAGCAGCCCATAACAACTTAGTTATAATGAGCTGCAAGATCTTATACCATAAGCTCAACTCCATTAAAGTGAATTCAAGTACATGAATTCATGTACAGAGTGTAACCTTAGCATCTGTCTGTGCTTAGCCAATATTTTGTTTATGCCTTTTTAGGAGCAGCCAACTTATCCTTGTGTCCCCTGAAACTGGGGACTGTGATTTCCATCAGCAACAGTGTTTACCTGATAGAGAGGGCAGAGCTAATGGCCGTCAGCTCCCTGGCTGCAGAGCCGGACAGCAGGCTGCCATGATTCCGCAGCTGTTTCATGCATGAGGCCAGTTTCCCACCCAATGCTTTTCCCTTGCTGTTCAAGCAGGGGAAGCAGTAGTGAAGTCAGAAGTTAAATAGTCAGCAAGACACGTCTGTTTGATAAATATTGTAGAACCTGTACTTAGTTAAGAAAAATGACTTGACCCATATCCTACCAAACTCAGCATGGAGAACCTTCCCATTATAGTTAGCTTAGGCCATTGTTCTCCCTAGAAAAGCAATGCCTCCTGGTCTTCCCATAATAAAGTAAATACCCTTTCAATACTACTACTACTACTACTACTAATATCAGTATTATAAGGACTATCATTTCTGTTTTATAGATGAGGAAACAGATTATCCATTGTTAGACAGTTGCTAAATCAAGGGTACAGACCTTCAACACATAGTTCGATATTTCCCTAGAGTTTTATGTATAGAGGATGAATAAGTACTTATGTGAATAATCTAACTCCCCTGTTCCCATTCTATCTTAAGCAGCGGGAGTACATGAATCACTTGGGTGATGTTTTCCAAATTCCCATTCTTCCTCCTACCTCCAGAAACCTTAGCATGCAGGGAAATTGGTGCCGCAAGTAGAATTACAGGTTTTCTAGATCTTTACACACCCAAGCTAGTTCTAATCAATCTAGATGTCACGTCTAAAAAGTCTCAGAGTATTTCATACACGGAGGGGATCCACAAGGTCATTTAAATTCATCATCTGTTGATCTTGAAGAGTCAGCCTTGCAGACAGTTCTGACCTGGAGGTCACTGATACAATAGATTCCATTATTTGAAAAACACATAGTCTCTTCTGAATTTTTTTAAGTTCATTTATTTTGAGAGAAATAGAGCAAGCAGGGGAGGGGCAGAGAAGGGAGGGAGGATTGAAGGGAGAGAGAGAGAGAGAGAGAGAGAGAGAGAGAGAGAGAGAGAGATTTCAAGCAGGCTCCATGCTGTTACTGCAGAGCCCAGTGTAGGGCTGGGTCCCATGAACCGTGAGATCATGACTTGAGCCAAGTTCAAAAGTGAGATGTTTTAGCCAAGCGTGCCACCCAGGCATCCTTCTCTTCTGAGTTAAACAGAGCAGTACAGAGGTCCTATCCCTGCTTATGTGGGGTTCCATCATTGTGGCCAGACCTCTGCATGGTATCTTTCATTCGCTGATTTCTCTCTCCCTTAATACCCAACATTCTACACACTGTTTCAAATATAATCTGAAGAGTATCAAGTAGTATAGAAGCATCACTCACAGCACTGATATTGAACTTCCATTAACAGAACCTAACATTACATTAGTTTTCTTAACTTGTCAAATAGTTGCCTTATAGGAAATTTGAATTCAACTAAACCTTTAGTACTTTTGTTCTAAACTGCTGCAAAACCAAACATTCACACACAATATATCTCTGGGTTCATACTTTTGAGCCCATAGACAAGGCTAGACATGGATTCCAAATGTCCAACTTTTTGTTTCATCTCATATTTTTTCTTCAGTATTTTAGATTTTTCTTAGACTCTAATTCTGTGCCAACTATATGCATATTTTTAAAAGGTTTTGTTTTTAAGTAATCTCTACACTCATTACACCCAATGTGGGGCTCAAACTCACAACCCTGGGATCAAGAGTCACATGCTCTACTGACTGCGCCAGCCAGGAGCCCCAAATGTATGCATATTTTATTATCCTTGAAAACCTGAATATTTTAGGGGCGCCTGGGTGGCTCAGTTGGTTAAGCAGCTGACTTCGGCTCAGGTCAGGTTCTCGTGGTTCATGGGTTCGAGCCCTGCATCGGGCCCTGTGCTGACAGCTCAGAGCCTGAAGCCTGCTTCAGATTCTGCGTCTCTCTCTGTCTCTGCCTGTCCCCCACTCAAGTTCTGTTGCTCTGTGTCTCAATAATAAATAAAAACATAAAAAATTTAAAAAAGAAAACATGTATATTTTATAAGCTTGCTTTGAAGACATTAGCCCAACTGTTTGATTAGTTTTGTTTTGAAAATAAAGTACATAGCTCAATGCTTTTCCACCACAATCTCCTTTTCTGCAGATAACCATCCAAAGAGATATATAGTACATGCCATCAGGATACAAAGATCAACAGAAGCCTTGTTTTCTAGTACCTAGATACAGTGCACTGCGATGTCAACATGGCCTTATTGGTCCCCTGACTGCAGAATGCCTGGAGGTAATTACGTGCTCATTTACAAATTAGGAACAATCACTGATGACTGTGTGATCTCCTTCACTGACTCTAAATCTGGCCATAATCAGAACAGTGTTGGGAGGAGGGGGGTCTTACAAGGACAGGCGGCTGAGCTTAACAAATGTTCCTATTTCTCATATCTCAGCTTTGGAATTCGAACATGACTGCTAAATTCCTGAGCCTGCTGAGCCGTGCACCTCTGGGGTGACAACACTCCTCTGAAGTGGGGCGCATAAGAGAGTCCCCTGGGGTTGGGGAAGCAAGGTGTGAACTTAGAGTGTAAATTACTGTTCTCACCCTAACATGAGCATTTTATCATATTTTCTAACATATAAGTTTTAGTACAGTGGTACATTTATATCCTGTACAAATAAATGGCGCATTATTTATGGCGAATGTCCTTGTTCAAAACACTTCCAGATTGGAGGAGTGAAAGTAATAAGCGCTGGAGACCCCTGGGTAAGAGACGCAAACGGGCTAGGCCGGGGACCCTGTGAGAGCAGGGTCCAATCTTCTGTGCTCCACAGCTAAAAGTTGTACTCCTAACTCCATACCAGCGAACCCCTATTGGAGAAATAATAAAATCCTATTCATTTGGGAGGGATCACAGAGCTACAGCTTTTAATTTTTCAGGTAAGGAAACGCAGGTGCAGAGGGATTAAGTGAATAGAAGGAGTGGCTTCAAAGCCCTTGGGGGGGCATTTGAGGGAAAAGAACATGAAATGAAAGAAAATTAATACCACAGCTGGAACTGAGTCCACTCCATTGCTTTTTCTCAAAATATTTCCCAGTAAAGAAACATACAAACAAACTCAAAGCCAAGAGCAACAGGGAAAGAAAAGAAGAAGGAGGAACGGGAAGGCCATGGTCATTGAACACAGCCTAAGGCACCATACTCAGGCTGATCGATTTTCCAGGGATTGCACCATTGGCCGTGAACTTTCTAAACACTGGCCGATCACTCAGGGCAGCATAGCCACCTTCTAACATGAAACCCTTTTAGAATTCTGCCTTCAAAAGTTGTGAACATCCACACTGTTCTAGGATGAATAACACATTCCCCCAAAATAAATAAATGATTACAGACAGGAATATCCACTCGTAATCCAGATCGGTAACACGTTCTACAAATTGAAAAGGAAGTTACCGTGGGAAGTTATGCTTGTACATGACATCACACTGCACCTGCGTCACAGTGACGGGAATGTCGCTATTCCAATGGAGAGAAAGTCAGGCACAAAGTATGCCCAGGTTTTCTTAAAATCCTACAATTGGACCGCACTGGGCCCGGCACAGAGAGCTAAGCTTCCGGCCTCTAGGCCCATATTTTTTCCCATGACTCCAAAGCTAAAACGCCTATTTCACACCCGGTTAAGTACACTAAGAATTTTGTCTCCATGGAAAGCACATATTTTCAAAGTTACCCCAAAACCTCACTGTCACTTGCAGACAAGGCTGATAAGCAAGTTGGCCTGGCTTCCTTTTGAAAATGAGGAGAGAGAGAAAGGGCTCCCAGATCACTGACAGGGATACGCTTGTCGGGACAAACTCCTTAGGATGGGCAGAGCCTCGAGGTCATCAGAAGGGGCTCGACTCCTGGATCGCTGCTCTTGTGAGAGGAGGAGGAGTGACAGCACCTTCTGGTCCCTACGAGAAAGACAGCTCCATGAAGGCAATGGCTTGGCAGCTCCTCACTCGTGGATTTTAGAACAGAGACTGGCAAAGAGCAGAAGCTCCATAAATCATGCTGTAATAATCACTAGGCCATGTCATCTAATTTAAACCAGCCTTAGGAGACGCTCTGGAAATATCTGCATCCACAGATGTACTGAATTGATGCACAAGGCTGTACCATAAACCAAGCCACACAATGGCTGCAAGTGGAAGCAGTGAGAAGAGAAGGAAAGAAGGAGACTGAAGAGTGGGGAGGCATCCTCTCCCCGCCAGCCGCCCCTCTGCCTCTCTCTCCCTTGCATGTGCCTCCACAAATACAGCACAGCACACAGTAGTAAATAGCCTGGAAAAATACAAGAAGGAGATAAACCAGATACCACTGACCCCTCTGATCTCTTCTTACCTTGAACCTGCAGGAGTCTCCACTGTTCATTTGAGAGGAGGATCTCTCAAAAGATGCCCAGATCTCTATCCCCACCCCTCCCCCATTCTCTGCAGAAGATTTTCACATCAACCTTGAACTTGTTCTTCCAACCACCTCACTCATGGCCAGTTTCTGCATCCATAAAATCAGATAAGTGGTTCTCAACTGCTCCTGGAGTCCCCTAGGGAACCTCTTAGAAATGCAGATGGCCAACCCAGCTTTCAAGATGCTGAGTCAGGGAGCTGTGTTTATAACACATGCCCCAAGATTCTCACACAGGGATTCCTCTCACCCCACTACCAATCCCTGAGCTCCAGACCCTGAAGGATTCTTTTTTTTTTTAATTTTTAAGTTTTATTTATTTTTGAGAAAGAGGGAGATACAGAGACAGAGAAAGAGAGTACTAGCAGGGGAGGGACAGAGAGAGAGAGGGAACACAAAATCCCAAGCAGGCTCCAGGCTCTGCGCTGGAACTCATGAACCACCAGATCATGCTCTGGGCAGAAGTTGGACACTTAACTGACTGAGCCACCCAGCCACCTTGGCCCTGCAGGATTCTAAACAGAAACATGCTAACAGTGGGTCAAGCACTTCACAGTAAAAGCGAGAAGAGCCTGGAGCACCTGGCTGGAGGTGAACAGTAAAGAAAAACAGGGAGAGATCTGCAACTCATGGAGGAGAGTTTCTATGAAGCTACAGAGCTTCTCCAAAGTCTCAGTGAGATGGTTAAACTGAGCAGCGCCATTGGTGGGAAGGCTGAAGGGAGGAGGCTGCATAATCAAGTAGACCTGGGTTCAAAATCTTGCAGGTTTTTTTTTCTGTAATCTCAGACATCCCACATAATGAAATAATTATTTTGCTTAATGATTCTCATCTATAGCAAAGGGACAACAGCTAACATATGAGGGCTTCTGTGAAGATTTAATGAGATGTTTATAAGCAAACCCTAGATATGCTCAATAAGTGTATGAGTTATTATTTCAGAGCAGTAACAAATAAAAGGGTCAGGTCCATTAATGTTTAAATGAAGGAATGCCAAGTTCCTATTTAATTCCACCTACCTAGAGATTAGATAAGTTCCTAAAAGGGAAACACATGACATTTCACCAATATTTGTGCATTCCATTTGCAAAATACATGGCAGAATATGCCAGAGTCCACAGACAAATGGCCCAACAACCCACATGCCTGTGTAGGCAGACACTGCCCCACAGCTCAAAGTGTCCCTCTTTACGTCTTTGTCATCTTCACCTCCGTATTTATGGCTTCTAATCTTGGGCAGAACTGCTGCATGATAATGCAGGTGCAGTTTATCCTCAGCCAGAACACCATATTTAACTACCTTTTCAATGCTGAATATAGTATCTCTCAAAGAGACTCTGCTAATGCTGATGAAAATTACCAGGAGTTGGTTCAGAAGAGCATGAGGGCTTTAAACAGACCAGAAGCAGCTGAAATTCACCAAGAAGGGGCTGTGTGAATAATGGGAAAGCCATGCAACAACTAATTCTATTGGGGATTACTCTCATTGGATATGTATCCAAATATTACATTCCCCATGCAAACAGTAGCTGAGGCTTAAGGGATACAAAACGGTTCTAGCAATCGATTTGCCTCAAAAGAAACAAGGAGACAGTTGACCAACAGTTAAAATTAGTCTTCTTTAAAAATGAGCCAGTACTACTGGAAGCCACAGACTAGCTCAACATTTTTATTCCTAGAGGAAGTAACCTTCACATCTTTGAAAAATATTTATACACTGGAGAAGGTCACTATGTAATTTAGCCACACTGTCGCATTCATTAAATTCTTAGAGCTTGCAAAGTTTATTTTTAAAACCACAAGTGCTAAGTTTAATTAAACTTGTCAAATGTAGGAAAATCTTGATGTGATACAAGCAGGTGACTGGATGCACAAATGACAAAAATAGTCTCACTCTGATTATGCTTTCCAGATGAGCCAGCGGTAGCTATGGCCACTACATGAGATGCCACTATTGGCATCATTAATACTGATTAGTAATTCTTAGGATCCTGAAAATGTATTTTGATTTTTGAGTAGAACTTTATTTAACAGAACTGCTGACTAAATGTGATCACATAAATGATCCATTGCAGCTTTTTTTCCTCCTGTTAATTAACATCAGAAATGAAGATGGAGGGGCGCCTGGGTGGCTCAGTTGGTTAAGCTTCAGGCTTTGGCTCAGGTCATGATCTCACAGTTCATGGGTTCAAGCCCCACATTGGGCTCTGTGCTGATAGCTAGCTCAGAGCCTGGAGCCTGCTTCAGATTCTGTATCTCCCTCTCTCTCTGACCCTCCACTGCTCGCACTGTCTCTTTCTCAAAAAAAAAGAAAGAAAAAGAAATATGAAGATGGAGATGATGTGACATTTTAGAGACTGTGTATAATTCTTTGTATGTTCCTTATACAATAGTTTGAAGAATATGAGGCAGACAGACAGCTGGAGTATTACAGTAACTGCCCCACCGTTTCTGATGGAAGCAACCGATGGCTACAGAAGCTGAAGGCACTGGTCACATGTCCACCGCTCGAGGCTGGGAAGTGGGGAGAGCGCACTGGTCTTCACTGACCAGGCGTTAGGAGGTAAATTCTCAACCCCTACTTTGTGATACAGGTGACTTGGCTGAGTGTCCGTACATAAGCAGGTGTATTATGGTCTACTGTGGTATTTGACCACTTTCTCTCACCCTTATGCTAGAATGAGTGGCCAGTGATAAATTTGAAAATTTCTACTTTATTTTTAAAAATCTAAACAGCAACAACAAAGTAAAACACTATATATTTGGTACCACGAAATCTATATTTAGGTCATCATTTGTTCAATAAATAAGGTGCTTGAGGGTCTAGGTGCTAGGAATACATCAATAAAAATATGAGACAGAAATTCCTGCCCTTATGGAGTTGACATTCTGATAGGGAAAACAATGGACATGGAACAAGATGGACCAGTGGATTACTTCAGAGTACCATCTGTGGTAAAAGCAGAGGAGAAAAAGAATGCAGGAAAAGAAGACAGGGAGGCAACATGAGTACGGTTATCAAGACCGGACTCATTGACAAGGTGACCTCTGATCAGAGACCCCAGAGACAGGAGGGAAAGTGCGCATGGGTGTATCTGGCCTGGATTCGGGCTGGGGGGCTTCCGTTTTCTGTTTTCAGCGGAGAAGAATGGCAAATGCCAAGGCCATGTGATGCTTCAACAAACGGCAAGGAGGTTCAATGCTGAGCAAAGTAGGCAAGAGGTGAAGATTCAGGAAATGTGGAAGAGCCTGGGGTGGTGGGAGGCACATCGCCAAGGGCTTGGATGACTGCATGACCTTTGACTTTCACTCTGCATATAAGTAAAGGTTTAGACTACAAATATTCTAAAACTTTCAAATTTTTAGGATTTACGTTTCTAGAGGGTTTCTCTGGCTACCATTTAAAAATTTTCTTTACAGTCATTCTTTAGAGCAGGAAGTTTACTGCATTACGGTTAGGAGTTCTCCCATCTTCATCGCCACTGGATTTTTTAGTTCACGGACCCTGGAAACTTCCTCTTTCCTTTTTGTTCATGGCATACAATGTTTAGTACCAGGGAAGAACTCAACAAAGATTTGCTGAATATAGGTACTGCAAGAAATAAAAATTACAAAAGAGCTGGAAAACAGAACTCTAACTCAGAATTCACATGCTAATAAGCTTCTGTTAGGAACACAAACACAAATCTTGGTTCCTGACCCATTTCAGTGGGAACTTTCAGTCAAATGTATTAGCTATGATTTTATAACCTATCAATATAATATCAAGGAGTTGGGCCAAATCTAGAATTATCTGGGTAAAAAAATGCATATATATGCACTAAATTATATATATTTAACAATTAAAACTCTTAATTGTGTGTGCATAAATCTTAACAGGAAAATAATCCAGGAAAGATTTTGCAACTTAGTATTTCAGGATCTTCAAAATCTGAAGGACCCTATTTAGTATGTGTCTGGTACAGTCGCATCATAAAAATAGCTGAATTAAAAAAATTTTTAAAAACAGCTTAAATTTTCTTCCCATATGAAATATTTATATTCAGCAGTGTGAGGTAATAGGCAATCATACCATGAGTTAGTTGGTATTTATTTAAAGACTATTTGGGTCACGTGTATATACTGCGTGCCCTACAGTTAAAAAGACTCATTGCCACTTGAACCCACAGCAACGGGGGTCCACGGAGTGTGAATGCCTAGACAGTGAAGCCCCAGAGTGAAGCTTTATATTTAGGCTTGATCATTCAAGTTCATATTTAGGCAGTGTTATTAAATAATGGTCAGTGTACTGAAAACATTTTCAAAGGTCAACGTTTTAAGTAGTTATTCCCAGTTTATATCATTGAAGCCATTAATAGGTTTATACCCATTCCCCCAAAGTGAAAGGTTTCTTAGCTTTCATATGATCCAAATAAACTTTGAACGTTAACGAATCGAAATGAAATATTTACTGAGTGGTATTCCCAGAGTATATTCAAGTCTTGCATTGTTGACTTCTTTAAGACAAAACGCACGCACGCTAGTCAAGTAACACACTAAAACGGGTGCCCGGACATGCTCTTGATTAAAAAGAAGTAATTTCTTTATATCAACTTGGTTATTATTCGCCCTCTGTATCTGAGTTGCGAAGTCATTCAAATTTCAAAAAATATTAATCAAGTAGGAATTCTATCTTGTGATTGTCACAAAGTGGGAAATCGTTCTCTTTCCGCTAAAGATAAAAACCTAAAGACTTTCTGAGTCATCATAGCATTTCACTCTGAATTCTCCAGCAAGCACCTATCATTAATACATAGCAATTTAACACACGATTCCCACAGACGGTCACCTGTTAAATCCCCAGCTTTCCAAAATCAATTTGCCTCTTAAACCTGTTGAGTATACAAATATCTTCCAAACTTTGGTGGCTACATGGGTGAAACCTATGAAGTCACCGTAAATTTTGGTCAATGACTCTCTCACTGAGTGATGTGGATAAAAGCAGTCTGGAAATAGTGTACTATAAAGGTTTTCTATAATTATGGGATTTGCGCATCCTATTTACACCATTTATAATGATCAAAACATACAATTATTGTATTCTAGTTCTGATGCAAAGCGTTTCACTGAGAAATAATCTCTGTAAGAAAGGCAATGCAATGCAACAAGTTAGCTGTCCAAAACACTGAATTTTTAGTTCACTGACATAGTGACATTGGCTGCCTGATTTTTATGCTTTACTCTCAATGACTAATTTCTTTCTGAGTAAAGTTTTTCATTTAATTGTGTGTCAAAGGGAGGGGGCGGGGAGAACGGCTCACAATTTCCAAGCCAACTTTTAATTACTTAAACCGGCATTTACATGGATAATCATAACTTTCATGAAATCTAAAGGATCTATCTACGACACACCAAGTTTTACCAAATGCAATTTTAAGCAGTTATAACGGTTAGCTGACAGAAAAATGGCACATGGGTCCTTAAAACTGCATTCTGTTGAATTCGGTTATTTGGCGTTTACAATTTCAATATCATACGCTGAATAAACTGACAACCGTGACATCGAAAATAAGTTCTACTCTTGTTCTCTACACATAACTCTCAACCTGCAGTTTTACAACTTTAGCTTAAATCATCGCACAAACAACATTAATAATGAAAGCATTTAAAAAAACAAACACGTTTCATTTTCACTCTTTTTTTCTCTTTTACCTTTGGAAACCAATGGTCCTTAAATACTTCAAAACTGTAGTTGAGGCCAACAAGTCGACTAGTCACAAAGATGAAGGGTTAATTTTCCCTCTCTCCAGGCTGCGTTCCGGGGTTCCTGCCGTTCCTGCACCTGCTCCTACTTCCCCGAACGAGGGCTAAAAGGAACCCCGGAGGAGCTCAAAAATCACGAATGGAGTAGAACAGTCTTGCAAAAGTCAGGATGCCAAATTATCATAGTTTAATTTCTTCTTTCACTCGCTAACAGTTTAAGAGAAAGCAAAGCAAAGAGGCATCAGAGATACCACAAGCCTAGTGGTCGCCTTCTTAAAAGAGAAAAGAATTGAGTTCAGCCAGGCACAAAGGTCTCCATGGCAACAGTGAATTTAGACCCCCATCGGCATTATTTATGCAACATTTCATCACAAAAGGACCCTCCCACTAGCCTGGCTAGCAAATTCTAGTTTTTGGATCTTCCATTCCTTTACCCTAAATCTGTATGTGGATCCTTAGCTGTCTGTATCTCAACATTACAAAAAAAGAAAAAAGAAAGAAAGAAAGAAAAACCCACAGAATCATAAAATTAGTCTCAGACTGAATCCAGACTTTGTTTCCTTGGTGAATTCAAAGGCAAGAGGTAGATTCCAGATTGCTTAGAGTTCATATTCAAAGCTGGGGTCTAGTTTTGATTTTGAAATGGACACTTGGAAAAATATCAGTTTATTCAAATTATTTTATTTTGGAAATGAGATTCTAATTCAAAGGAAATATAAATTATGGCAAATTCTAACAAACCTAAAGGCTTACAGGAAAGAGAATTTGTCTAGATGTTTGACTTTAAAGTTAAATTTTATATATTTATATCCCAGTCATCATAGTACCTCAGAAAACTCTGCTCTGAGTCTTTTACTTGGTTCTACTTTAGGTGCATCTTCCAAGTATTTTAAACACTTTTTATCAACCATGTGTCCAACGGACCCCATGTCCACATGTTGTAATTAGATGACCCAGGGCAAATTATGTACAACAGAGATAGCACCCCAATGTAATGAGGTTACTGTATTAATAAGATGTTATCTTATTGAGGAAATACTTTCTTCAATTCTACAACAATATATGACTGTAATTGTTAGGATAATACTTGATGTTCAAAGAAAAGGATCATATTTAGTGTTAGCTCAAATAAGAGCTAAACAAGGTGACTTTTAAAAACTAGGTTTGGATTGTTTTTAAAACAGTACAAGTTTTTTAGATGAAACTTCAAAGAGAACCTACTTTTACTTTTATTTATTCTTTAGTTTAGTTATTTATTTTGAGATGGAGGGAGAAGATGTGCGCACCTGTTGGCGAGGGGCAGAGAGAGAGGAAGAGACAGAAAATACCAAGTAGGTTCTGAGCTTTAGCACAGAACCCAACAAAGGGCTGGAACTCATGAACCACATGATCAGTACGTGAGCTGAAGTCAGACACTTAACCAACTGAGACACTCAGGTGCCCCAGGATCTACTTTTATAAACAGCCATTCTTACCCTCCACCCTCCCCACACCAATCTTCTTTAATACTGTGTATGTCTAAGTCTTAAATCATGCACCGTGATCTAAGTCTTGGTTGACTCTATGTTGTCTTTAAGACAATTTAAAAGAATGACTCACAGGTGCCAATATCTTCTGTCAGAGCATATTTGGTAAGATTTTCTGTTGCCTGCAACATAGGCAAATATCTATATCTCCTGGGGGCACAGGTCTCCCAGGACTGGGTGCTCCTGGTGTCTCCAGGGCACAGTTCACAGTTTATTTTCCTTGAGGACGCCTCCTGAGCTGCACAACTCATGGCCCTACTTAGACAGTTCTACAATTTTTAGACAGTTGTACAATTTTTGTGAATACATCATTCAGATAACCTCACACTGAAAACTAATGAGAATTAAAAAGGAGGCTAACATTACTCTCTTTCAAGAAAAGAGTTCTCCCAGGTAAGAACAACCACCACCTACATATTAGTTTTCTCTCTGTATTTATCATCTTTTTTATTACTTTTATGGTCATTTTTCCTCTCTTCTGTTTTATTTCCTCATAACAGTCATCTTTATTTCTGCAACATTATGTGTCCTAATGATTTGAATGTGGTTTCATTTATGCAATGGCTTTATATTTTCTTGTTTTTCATGAGTGCTGCCTACTGTTATTATTCCTTTTATGACTTCTTAGTCTTGTCATTTCTTCTATTTCATTTTTTTCATGATTCTATCCTCCTTTAGGTGATAAAAAAGAATATGGCTAACGTTCTCTTACATTACTTGTAGGTAATTTAATTTTTCTGGAGTTAATACTTTCTTTACATTTTGTATATTACTCTTATGCTACTTTCTTCTCTTTCTGATTTCTTTCTTTCCTGTGTGTGTATGTGTGTGTGAGAGAGAGAGAGAGACATAGTGTCAATTCACTGTCTTATATTTAAACCCTTCAATTTATTATTTCCTTGAAAAGTTCAGCAACTTCACCTTGGCTTGGCTTTTGCTTAATCACAGATTGAGGAGGAAAGGGGTGCTAAATATAAGTGAAGAAAAAAGAAGGTTAAACATGCAGTTTTTATAACATCCCCCATTTCAACAATATACTCTCTTGTTGGAGCTCGTCCTCCACAGGGCTTCCTGGTATTCTGTGGCCCCTCTTGTTTGCACAGCTCAGTGCTTAGTGAAGGTCTCTGAATCATGGCCCTTGCTTCTTCCTTCCTTCCATTTTTCCCTGTCTCTCTTCCGTAATTCATTCTTTCTTCTTCTTCCTCCTTCCTTCCTTCCTTCCTTTCTTTCATTCTTTCTGCTTATTTAATTATTTTGAGAGGCACAAAGACAGTGCAAGTGGGGGAGGGGCAGAGAGAGAGAGAGAGAGAGAGAGAGAGAGAGAGAGAGAGAGAGAGTGCGCGAGCATCCCAAGCAGGCCCCACGCTGTCAGCATGGAGCCCGGCACCGGGCTCCATCCTATAAATCATGAATTTATGACCTGGGCCAAAATCAAGTATCAGATACCCAACCCACTGAGCCACACGGGAGCCCCTCTTTATTATTACTTTTTAAATAAAATTGGCTCAATGTGTGATATCTTAAAAGTGAAATCTACATTCTTTCTATGCGTTTGTGGCCAATTCTTTCCTGAGTGTTACAATAAATGGAACTATAGTACTAATTTATTACATTTTTGGTTGATTTTGCTTTTCCCAGAAAAAAAAAACAGAATAAGCTAAACATTGTGGAATATCCATAATTAATAGCTTAACCTAAATCCTAGAAAGGCATAAATATGTGTTTTTCACAAAATTCAATGATAACACACAATTTGAAAAGCAATCTTTGCATACTAGGTGTATGCAAGAACCCCTTCAATTTGATAATGAAAAAAGACTACCTAAAAATTACAGATTTAAATATTGAAAACCTATCCTTAAGAAATGAATGATGTGGGGGCGCGTGGGTGGCTCAGTCGGTTAAGCCTCCCACCTCAGCTGAGGTCATGATCTCAGCTCCTAGTTCAAGCCCTGCATCAGGCTCTGTGCTGAGGGCTCAAAGCCTGGAGCCTGCTTCCGATTCTGTGTGTGTGTCTCTCTCTGCCCCTCCCCGCTCATGCTCTGTCTCTCTCTATCTCAAAAATAAATAAAACATTAAAAAAAAAGAGATGAATGATGTGTTATTCACTATCAGTACATCTACTTAATATTGTAATGTAGGTCCCGCGTTGGGCTCTGCATGACCTACTTGGGATTCTCTCTCTCCCTTTCTCTCTTCCCCCACCTCCCTACACACTCTCCCTCTCAAAATAAATAAGTAAACTTAAAAAAATGCATTGTAATGGAGGTCTTCTGGAATAAAGTGAAAACTAAAAGCCAATGTACAAAAACATCCATTTTCTTTCTGTACATCATCCATTAAGAAATAAAAACGGGGCGCCTGGGTGGCTCAGTCGGTTAAACGTCAGACTTCGGTTTAGGTCATAATCTCGCGGTCCGGGAGTTTGAGCCCCGCATCGGGCTCTGGGCTGACAGGTTGGAGCCTGGAGCCTGCTTCAGATTCTGTATCCAATCTCTCTCTGCCCCTTCCCCGCTCAGGCTCTGTCTCTCTGTCTTTCAAAAATAAATAAATGCTAAAAAATAAAATAAAAACAATAGTAACATTTATAGAAAACAGAGAAAAACATCCAATACCCGAGGTTAAATCTGTGAAGGTGATATAAGACCTCCTCACTAACCACTTCCACAACACCACTGAAATTAAAGCAGACCCAAATAATGGTATTACAGTGAAATACCATGCTTATGCTTGGCTGATTTAATATTGTAAAGATTTCAATCTCCTTAGATTAATTGAGAGGTTTGACAATATTCCAATCCAACCCACAGCACACTGTCCTTCCCCCCCACGAAGGGGTGGGAGAGACTGAGATATTGGATAGTGGATTCTAAAATTTACATGAAAATGCAAAGTTCAGGAAGGGCAAGTGGTCTTGAAGGAAAGAAACAAATCTACACGTGGAAGCTACAGATAAGAGACAAACAGAACATGGATCAGAAGAGAATTCTGACACCAAACCACACTTACATATAATTTATGAGAATCATGTCATTGCCACATACTGTAAGACGGCGCCTTCACCTGGATGTCTCTATGGTGAAAAACTCCATCTCAAAAAACACACAAAGATCAGTTCGACAATGGAGGCTCGGTCTAGATATAAAGCATTAAACAATAAAGCTTTGAGAATGAGATACAGAACACATACATGACCTTAAAGGAACCCTGCTCTCTTATGTAGGATGCAAAAAGTGCTAACAACAGAAGGAATTACAAAGGCATAATTGGGCCATATTGAAATTGGAAAATCCTATTTATTAGCAAGACACCATTGAACAAGTAAAGGGGCCACTAGTGGAAAAGATATTCTCATTCTTTACGTGTGTCTCTCTATAGAACTATATCTATGTCATCAATGAAAGTCCCCAAAGGTAGTCTAATACAAAAGGGTAAGTGACCCAATATTAAAAAAGGTCAAAATACTTAAATAAGCATTTCATGAAAGAGGCTGTCCACATACACAGTACAGAAATGCAAAGGTGATCAACTTTATTGCTCATTAGTGCTACGGAAATTGATGACTTCCATGGGATGCCAGTACATACTCATGAGAATGATTACAATTAAGAAAAAAGAGGAGACAAAATGCCAAATACTGACAAATACTGGGTGTTAGCAGAGTGTGAGTAGAATTGTAATGGGAAAAGTAATTTGGTATTTTTCCGTTTCTTTTAAAGCTCTTCAGGAATATACCTCGAGGTCTCTGAAATTCTACTTCGAGGTATATACACTGCTCATGAGTACACCAGAAACTTCTATCAAGATGCTCATCCAGCAATATTCACATCCGCCCCCACTGGACACTGCTGACACGCCCAGGAACAAGAAGAAATGTGGTATGGCATCTGTGCACAATGAAAGACTTCTGAGCAAAACAATAAACTGATAACCAAATGCAGTGAATGGCTGAGTCTTATACACATGACCTTGAGCAAGCTGTACTTCAGGGTATATGCACTTTTCTGTATGTATATTATTCTTAAAAGATGAAGTCCTAAACCATTTCCAATCCTGGATTATCAGGCATGAATGAAAACACATACATTATGTACCTACTAATGTTCTTGATTTTCTAAAAAAACAAACAAAACAAACAAACAAAAAACCCAAAAAGAGACATCTTAACTTCAGAGGTTTCCAGCAATATTCTTACCAAGTTATTTTAAATGAAAATAAAAGCCTTTTAAGCCCTAGAAATAGAATTAAAGAATGAAGGGATCACCTTTTGGTGTGGTATCATCAGTTTTAAAATAATCTACTATGCTGTGCCCTACTAGACAAATGATCTAATTTCTTGGGCCAAAAAGAAAGAAACCACATTTTAATGTTCTGGCCACTTGAACCAACTAACTCTGACAGCAGATAAAAGAGTAAGTAGCACTAATTAATACAGGAAGGCTTTCACATTAGAAACAAGTGAAGACTTTGTAGTGATTTCCAAGTAAGTGTATTATGAATAGCACTATTCTTTTAACAAAACAATCTTTAGATGAGATTTTTAAAAAACTTGATTCTTTCCTGAAATTTTGACTTTTTATTTTCTCAGAATCAGCATTCCAGGATAAAACTCTGTAATTCTGTTTATTATCCCTCCAGACTCAAAGGTATAAAATTACAAATGACTGACAGCCAAATTACTGAGTCTGCCTTCCAAAGGGCCTGGTGAAGCTTCAGCACAAAGATGATTTTGCAATTAAATAGTTGCAATGAGTAATATTTTTAGAGCCAGCTCTACTTTTCATTTGTAGTCTGTGGTTATCTCCGCTGCCCATGACCAGGATGGACGGCAGGATGTGTTACTGTTTGGGGAAAGAAGAAGGGAAAAGAAAGAGGAAGCAAGTCAAACAAACAATGCTGGACTTTTGCCTATGGCCCTGGAGGTGACAGTTACTTGGATCAAACTGAACCCTGTGCTGCCTGCTGCTGCTCAAATGTCACTACCTGGTATCAGGCACACTCAGAAATAGGACACTGGGTACTAAGAGGCTGGAAATTCATGACATCATACACTAGCTCCTGAATGCCAATCAGTGTAAACGTGAACTCTGTAGCTAGGAATATAGGCTATACACACTAAATCTCATTAATAAAATACATTTTGATGATTATTTGCCCTACCAGGATATAAACCTCTTATTCGGGACCTTTCACACTGGGCAAATCACAAGCCTTCCTTCACTCTCTGCTGTAAGTTAAAGCTCATGGAATGAGATATTAGGACGACCAGAGGATTTCAGGGACAGTGCTCTACCCTGGCATGAAATTAATTTCACTGTATTCAAAGCACTCTTGGTTTCTCAAATAGGATGTGTAGTTGACCATCCAGTAAAGGTTCAGCAAACCCCTTGGCATTCCTAATGCTGTCAATTATTAATCCATAAAGTTCATATGAATTAATATTTTAGACATAAACAAAACTTGAAGACAGGAACCCCCAGTTACCAAATGCATGACTGCAGTGACTCCAAGAGAATAAATTTAGGACATGATTTTTCTAATGCATTAATTAATTAGAGGTAGAAACACATCTGTTCTATGGAATACGCCTAAAATGCCACAATGTACCAATTTCATCGTTAATATGCATATTCCAAGTAATATTAATAACAACACAGAATTCTCATTTTTAAATGCAGAGTTCCCATTTTCAAAATAGCCTCTCACTTTCTCTGAAACACACACACACACACACACACACCCCTTGGCAGGATGTAATGTTTTAAATTACAAAGGAGAATTTCTTTATGGCTGAATGGACAATGCCTCCCATATTTTATCCTTAATCATATCTCAAGCACACATTTCAGACATTGTATTCTAACAAATAACTCAATTTATCTGACTACTAAGAGTTTGGTATCTTAATCTCCCAGTATTAAGAGTAGCATTTGTTTCGATTTTGTGCATAATTAGCTTCCGTCTTTATCTGACATTCTTTAACATTTATGTAAAGTGGTGATCATGAATAATACTCTGTCAAAACAGAGTGGCCCCTGTTTCTTGGGCGGACTTGGGCATCACGTCACTGCCCCAGGCTGAGGCGCCGAAGGAATACCAACAAGAAAACGCGCATGACTAAGCATTTTAAGTTCTTCGCACAATGTGTTTGGCTGAGACGTTACACTAAGAGACTACTTTAAAATTTTTCTTTGCAAAAGAAAATACTAAGGTCCAAAGACATTGGACGGGCACTTTTAAAACAAACAAGTAAATGCCCGAAACTAGACATTTCAATACATCACATCAGAATTATATCAATATTCTGGTATAATTATCTTCCATAGGATATATTCTCCCTGGGTATTAGCACATTTTCTTACATTTAGCCTGGAACATTCCATCCTCTAACTTAAGATTTAACTCGTATCTTGGAAAGCTAAGGTACAAAGGCCAGCGGTGCACTGTCATGGTGATGGGGATTAAACAGGGACAGCAGGCTCAAGGTGATGAGCGGTCCTATCATTCTAGGATGTGAGTGCCCTCTTTGTACTCTGCTTGTTGGAATTTTTTAAACTGAGAGCAGCATTTAAATACTTGGTTAGGGACACCTGGGTGGCTCAGCTGGTAAAACATGTGATTCTTGATCTCAGGGTTTTGCAGGTTTGAGCCCCATGTTGGGTGTAAAGATTACTTAAGAATAGGGGCACCTGGGTGGCTCAGTCAGTTAAGTGTCTGACTTTGGCTCAGGTCATGACCTCATGGTTCCTGGGCTTGAGCCCCACATCAGGCTCTGTCCTGAAGCTCAGAGCATGGAGCCTGCTTGGGATTCTGTCCCCTTGTCTCTCTGCCCCTCCCCTACTCACACTCTGTCTCTCTCTCTCTCTCTCTCTCTCAAAAATAAAAAAAACTTTAAAAATTTTTTAAAAATAACTATTTGGTCAGCAATCTTTCATGACTTGTGGTATGCTTTATATGCCATTTCATCACAAATGCCTAAGAACAATTTCTAAACTTGTTCTTTGTCCGATGGTGGGGTTGGATGCAGGTGAAGCAGCGTAGAAAGCTAGCCAAAGCCAAGTCCAAACTGATCTTTCCTGAAAATTGATCTATCCTTCAGATATGGTAACAGATATTATTAAACAGTTGTTTATATTAAATAGATGTGAATCACAATAGGATCAGTGCTGATGGGGTTTTGGAGTGGTGGGGATCTGGGAATAATGGCCAAGAGAGAATTCTTGGGATGTCTTTGGTGCAAAAGGGTGATTTTATTAAAGCTTGGGGACAGGACCAATGGGCAGAAAGAGCTGCCCCTGGATTGTGAACAGTGACTGATTATTTACCTGGAAGTTGGGAAGTAAAAGCAAGGGGACATTTCCAAAAGGATTTTCATATGCTGCAGACTCCTCCCAGGATCCTAGAGGTGTAGCTATTATCAAGCTAAGGTTGTATTTCCCTCGAGCAAAGTATGAACATTAAGAATGTGCTGAGTTCCTGGAAAAATGTTCTACTCTGCCTCCTTCAAGTATTTTTGGCTACAGGTTACAAGGAAATTTATCTACATTTCCTTCTGCCTTGGTTTCCCACATCAAGTACCTCATCATCTATTGAAATAATACACTCTCTTTTGAGAATTTTGAAGACTTTTCTACAATATGTATTGAATATGTCTCTTTCTGAACACTGCCTACACACTGGTATCTGATAAAGGGAGGCCTTGACTGCGTGATACAACTTCAGCAGGTTCTAGAATTGATACTGCATTTTTGAAATAAGCTTTTGTTAGGATGTCTATAAGCTTTGTTTACAGTTCTCTAAAGCTCCTAAATCCTGAGGTTGCTCCCTTTGTAAGTGCAGCCCATCTGGAATGAAGGGAGTCTTTGACATTTTCAAAGCTTCTCAGGTCTTTAGATGAACTGGATGAAAAGCTGAGCCTCATTTAGCTCTGTAGATTTATGCTATGTTCTTTCGACCTTGCTCTAAGTTCAAAATTTGGCCTCTAATAATAAGCTTCCCTTAATTCACAATGGGCACTCTGGACTGTGGAATATTAAACAGATAACAAGGAGAATGAGAAGAGCTGACATTTTATTGGGTCCGTAACCACTGGACAACAAGGACTCACTTCCCACACCCTTGAAGTGTCTTTGACCATGTCCTCATGTGCGAAGGAAGAGCTGGCTTTTTTGTTTACTAAAAATGCATTAAGTAGGAGTGAAATTGTACCATCCTTTCTGCACACACTCGAATGGAGCAAGTTACTCTCTCATTGTAAAGATGAGGGAAGAGATTCAGAGTGATTAAGTAACGCGTCCCAAATCGCACAGATTTTAAGTAATAAAACCTATATTTCAACGTAAGCAGTTTAAGTTCAGAACTCATGTTCTCAATCACTGGAGATCCCTATAATCATTTACAAGATTTTAAGTTTCTCTTCTGGAGTCATGCTGAAGAGCCACAGCACCATCGTGTTCTAAAGGGGTTTGTAGGACAATGACTGTCTACCCCCTACGCCACACTCAGGAAGGAAACTCTAATGAGAAACCCCAGTCCCCTCAAATTCAGCCAGCTTCCTAAGGGAGCCAGCATCCAAGAACAGTCCCCAATCTAGCCCACCTACTAAGTAATCTTCTGCCAACTATGGTTTTGCCTATCATTTTAAGGTCATTAAGGTTGATATTGTATATAGAAATTATAAATTCTTTATCTACTTACATTTGAAGGTTTAGTTTTACTTCCTTAAATAACAGGAACTATGTATCACTTCCCAATTTAATAAGACTGTGAGAGGCAGGTTTACACGTTGAGGGGAGAGACAAATTATCCATTGCCTACAGCCTTCTAACAAATGAATTGAAGACCAAGAACTGAGGAAACCTATCTTAAGTCACCATGATAATTATTAAAAAGTACAAGACACAAACAAAACATTTTACCAACAAGTGCAAGTTAATATTCATTAAGGACGAGCTCACAAACATCAAAAGTATGTGTAGTGCCTGTAACAACAACAAGTATGGGGTAAGCTGATTTCGTAGATATGAGAACACAGTGACATTTCCTAGAAAATGGGAAGAAATAGTGTTAAAAGAGAGAAGTTAACTATCATAGCCAATTCTGTCTCAAACAGGCATTTTATTTCTAATTCATCTTTTGGGAAGTTTCTGTCTTCTAGAACTTTTTTGTAAGTATCAACATGTTTTAATTATATTAACTTAATGACATTTTTGGATTTTTCATTATCCCCTGTATATGAAATCCTGAACTTGGAAATAGGAGTTTTTACCCAATACAGCTTTCCCTCCCCAAATGTCATATGCTTGGCAAAAGGCTGGGCTTTTTTTGGTTGTTTTTTTAATTTTTGGGGGGTTTTTTTTGGCTTTTTGTTTTATTTCCACAAGTTCCTAAAATCCAAAATGGCTTCAAGATCTACTTATCTATGAGGTCAATGTGAATCAAAGGGGAGATTTATGCCTGGGAGTACAATTCAGTGATGAATCTGGGTAATGGAAAAGCAACTACTGAAATATAGTGTAGACTTTCTTCCACTAGAGTTCGCAGGGCAAAGGGTTTGTTGAGAAATGGCACCAGACACGGCCATCCAATTTATTGAGACTCGCTGTACACCTGGGGATCTCAAAGGGACAATTTTCTTCTGAAATTCTGATGACATTGTTATTGTCAAACTGATACCTGAAGTTCTTGCTAAGGAATTCCAAAATTTAGAGGTTGCTCAACACTGCATCAATAGGTACAACACTGTACCTATTTTCTGGAAATCTCAAATCTTGTGACCACAAATGTTTGTTACCTAATTCTGAAGCATAAAGGTAAATATGGATCTAGAGAAAGAGACTTGTGATTGAAATATGTTCCTCAGTCTTCTAATTTTCTATCTACCATTTACATTTTACTCATCTGGCCTTGTTGGATGTCCAAAACAATCAATGAAGTACTTATTTACTTAGAGGATTCCTATCTACATTAAAATATAAGTATGTGGGCACATAGCTGTTGTGTGTGCTTTTTTTTATTTTTAAATTTTTTTTAAATTTTTGACGTTTATTTATTATTGAGAGACAGAGAGAGACAGAACATGAGCTGATGATGGGCAGAGAGAGGCAGAGACACAGAATCCAAAGCAGGCTCCAGGCTCCAAGCTGTGAGCACAAAGCCTGATACCATGCTCAAACTCAAACTGCGAGATCATAACCTGAGCTGAAGTCGGATGTTTAACTGACTGGGCCACCCAGGCACCCCGTGTTTTTTTTTTAATCAGTATGTAAAAAACATTTGCTGCCACCTAAATTCTAAGCAATGTTTGGGAAATGTTGACCTATTTAAAAAAAAAGAAAACTACCTATGTATAAAAGTACTGAATATCTCCTATTAAGTACAGAAGTATAATATACTTCTATACTAAGTACATGATGTGTTTTATTTTTCTAACTTGAGAAAAAGATGCCTCAGTTGAACCAATACATGTGCATATCTTTTAAAATGAATACTAGCACAGGAAATTGTACTGAAAAATTATTGGGCAGAACATTTCCAGACAATGATGTTGGTAATGAAAGGTTTGATCCAGAAGGAAATGTCAGCAATTAACTCAGCAGTAATAGCACAGAAGTCAAAGGTAATGAGAGTATTGGTGATAAAAATGCAACAGGAACAACCGGTGAAGATGTCCACGAACGCCTGTCTCCTGGTGACACTGAGCGCTCCCAGAGAAATGACTGAAGTCAATGAAAAGAACATAAAGAACTCTATTCTGCAAATACTACAATTCGACTTGCATAAGGCGTTGGGCAAGGACATTTCTCTAGAGTAACACACTCTGCAGACGTATTGTAGACTTCCTCATCTCTGAAATGAAAGACTGACAGAGGCACATGTGAACATGTGTCTGTATTGATGTATATACGAAGAAGAATATGCATACATATGTTTCACATGTACATAATGTGCCCAACACATTATTTGAGAAATATAGGAGATGCTAGTATCACAAATATTTTGCTCCTTGTTTTTAAAGTTTATTTATTAATTTTGAGAGAGAGAAAGAGAGAGAGAAAGAACAAACAGGAAGGGCAGAGAGAGAGAGAGAGAGAGAGAGAGAGAGAGAATCCCAAGCAGGTCCATACTGTCAGCACAGAGCCTAATGTGGGGTTTGAACTCATCAAACCATGAGATCATGACCTGGACCGAAACTAAGAGTCAGTCACTTAACTGACTGAGCCACCCAGGTACCCCGTTGCTTTTTGTTTTTTTAACATACCATAATTTTCACCATTTTTTCTGTCTGTGACCTAATTGACATTATCAGATTCTACTCAACTTTTTGCACAGTGTCCTTCTGACAGTACTATGGAGAATGGCATATTGCTATAGATGAATTTTCTTTTCTTTTCCAGAAAATGTCCCTGAAAGGACAAGACATCATAATAAACCATACATAATTGGAACAGATTTAATTCATCTCATTAAAAAATAAAATTTAGATTTCCAAATTCTAATTTAGTCTGTCTAAAAACCCTTAGTCATTGTAAATTTATTTAAATTATTTTATTGGATTTAATTGTTAATATTTGTTTGTTCACATCTCACAACTCATTAAGATTTTAATAACTTATACTTTCCTAAATGAGAAAATATATCATAATGATAATCACATAAACATTTACCGCCTTATAGTTTACAAAATGGTTTTACATAAATTATAACTTTTGATCTTAATAATCTTTCAATTAGATATTAGTATCTAAAACAGAAAGATAATTGTAAATTTAATAACAGAAAGCCAATTTATATCAAAGTTCTTATTCGGGAAGTCAGGTTACCAAGTTATTCACAAAAAGTGCTCAAGCGCTTATTAAAATATACTTTGCTATTGCTCATTAAAGGAAGTGCTTAGTGCTATGTTTCAAAACATTCACCCGAGGCCCTTCAACCCCCTTCTCCCCAACCCCTAAGTCTCTAGAAGGTTTGGAGCCAAGTGGCAAAAAGTGACCCCTTCCATCCCCATCCTCTCCTTTGTTCCTGAGGCTTTGGCAGGCAGGAACTTTCCTCTGAGGGCATGGTAATTAAGTTCCCTTAATAATAAAGGGATGCAAAGCACCATGAGATTCAATTTCTCTTCCTCTGGAAATTAATGATAGAATTTCTATTCTTAAAAATCTATTTTGTTTTTGTAAAATATGCCGTTATAGCTTAATTTTAACAATGCAAATGGTTCATAACAACACCTGAGCATTGCCTCTTCTATATCAATACTATCGTAATTAGGAAATTATATAGAGAGAGTTTTTCTCATCGTTGGCACCAGAAATAACGCCACGATTTTTGTCATCCAGGAAGATTTGAGAGTCCAAAGCAACGCAAAGGAGTATTTCTTTTCAGGCAAGTTCCCCGTGGACATGTGCCAGGATGCATAATAAACACGATGACATTAGATGGCACAATGCAAACACCTCCTCCGCAGTCGCAGCAAGAAACAAGGGCGCTGTCCTTTGGCCACAGAGCCCAGAGCGTCTCACCCAGTGTCTGTCCAGATGGAAGACTGACACCCTGCGCCAGTGCGGGCACTCACGGAATAAGCTCGCAACAGTCAGGTTTGAAAGAGACGGGAACCAGGAGACAGTTTCACTTTCTCTTTAAATACAAACAACAACAACAACAAAATCATCAACTTAGCATGCTGCTTTTCATTTTTCAAGTTAATGATATTAATATATGATACAAGAATGAAGCAATCCTTCTAGAATTATCCTGCGCTAGCAGCAGCCTCCAACCAAGGAGGGGATAAATCCAGTACCTTATGACCACAGAGAGATGACTTCCTAAAACAGTTTGATAAATATAATATGAATTACCCATTTGTTAAAAGGAAAGATGGCTTCTTGGGTTTTTCTCTACCCTATCACAGCACAGAGAAGCATGTGTAAGATGATACTCCACAATAGGCACCTTAATAACTACCAAATAAACTGTTGACCCCACAC
Source organism: Suricata suricatta (assembly GCF_006229205.1). Taxonomy (NCBI): domain Eukaryota; kingdom Metazoa; phylum Chordata; class Mammalia; order Carnivora; family Herpestidae; genus Suricata; species Suricata suricatta. The sequence goes on along the minus strand of NC_043705.1, from coordinate 139,206,648 downwards.
GCCTTTACCTCCACAACCTAACATGAACTCACCATGAGCAAAGAAGTATGAACACCATAGTTTCATAAACCTATTGAACAAACTTTCATCCGCATCTAGTATATCAAAAAGGTGGCCGCCTACTTTTGCGATATGAAAGTTGTCCATTCTGGTTTCCAAAAAAGCACCTAAGTATATGCATTTAACAAGAAGCACACCATGGAACAGACACAGTCTACTCATGGTCTACATTAAATATCATAGTTACAGTAGCTGATAGGTTTCAATTTTACTATCTTTTGTTGGTGTTACTGTCAGGATTTCACGTGCAGCTCTGGGACTCCTGAAAAACCCAGTGTGGTCCCAAGAAACCAAGGTTATCCTGCCACGTACCTGGAGCAAAAGTAAAACAGACTGGAGGTCCCAAAGGAGTCCAGAGTAAATGGCTAATTACAGAGGTGCTGCATTTGTCCCCTTTATCATGTTATGTTCATGTAAAATGTAAAATCTAGGAAGGAGAGTTTCGCTAAAAGAAAAAGGCAATGTAAATAGACAGAGGCTGACTTTATGAAAGGCAAACACTGCAGAGAAGTCTATTACATAGTCCAACAAATTAGTACTTTGAGCAGTCCGTTTTTAGCATTCATTCATTCTTCATCCATCCAATGAATAGTTATTAAGTGGCTATTTTGTTCTGTTCACTATTTTGAAAGGCAGTAAAGACATATCTCCACCCTCATGTAGTTGCTGTCTACTATTATTTTGGAAACACTCAATATCTGCCATATATTCCTACTTCTTCAAGAGATGAGAATTTATTTATTTATTTAAGTTTATTTATTTATTTTGAAAGAGAGAGAGAGAGAGAGAGAGAGAGAGGGAAGGGGCAGAGAGAGAGGGAGTGACAGAGGATCCTTAGCGGGCTACGCACTGTCAGTATATAGCCAGACGTGAGGCTCGAACTCACAAACCATGAGATCATGACCTGAGCTCGCAACCAAGAGTCAGATGCTCAACTGAAAGAGCTGACCAGGCACCCTGCAATTTAATTTTTTTAAAAACAAATCAATTTACTTATTCCTATAGAGATGCACACAGACTGATTAGCATTTTCCTTTATAATTGATAAGTGTATAGTAGTAAATTGTATTCTGAACTTAAAAGTTATTTGTTAATTTACTCTTTCACGTAGAGGGTAGAAATAAGAACACAGAAATTTACTATTGCATGTTTGGTGAACATTCAGATTCATAGGCTGGGTCTTCTTTTTCCATGGAAGTCAGTGGCTAAAATGTGGCTTACAGTGGGTCAGATTTTGGAAGAAAGGCAGTATTTCATTTATGTAGCATTCAACTGCAGCAACTCATGCCCCAGGTTTTCACAGCCACGCGGTTGGCCTGGGAAATTTACAAAGGCTCTAATTGTTAACATGAATTGGATGGTACCCATGACCTAGACATCATGCTTATAATAACAGATACTATATCAACAACAACTTTCCCCACTGCAACTCAAGGCTGCTTTCCTCTCTTCATGATGACATTCCAAAGTGGGAATGACCATGGCAGGCCCCAGGCTGGTATACGGTGGAATGTGGGCCTGAGCACAAGTCTGTTCTCAAGCCTTGACTCTTTCCTTGCCGCTTATTAGCCCCAATTTTGTAAGGTTTTTCCCCCTCTTCTGCATGCATGCGGTCTTTGTTCTCCTGCTTCCTGTCTGACGTTCCCTGGCTTTTCAAATCTTGGTTCCTTCTCTCTCCCCTAGAAAGCCTGGGGCTAACCTTCTCCAGACGTGTCCAATGCCTAATATTACCTGGATCCAGTTAAACACCCACGTCCCCAATCCTAGAAACTATCTCATTAAAGTGGTCACATTAATATTATCACACTGATGGGAAATGAGTGAGGCATGTATAACTCTAGTATAGCCCTGGAAGGATGACAGGAGATTTGCCTGACCATTTTGGTTACATCTTGTGTTTAGTTTGGAGTCCTATGTTCATTCCTCCAGGGATTAGGATATGTATAAGGGGAAGTGTAGAAGCCACAATCAGGGTTGGGTCCCATGTGGTAAATAAGTGAATCATTGCTTCCTCTTAGGGTCCCGGGTGAAGTAGGAAAAGGAATGCACAGCCTTAGGTGACAGCCCTACAGGCTCCACATCATCAGTTTCCAGCCTCCCTTCTTTGTTGCCCTGGAAAAGTTTCCTGTAGCCTCACCCTGCCAGTTGTTTTCAGTCTCCTCCATACAATTTAATATTTGATGGCAATAAAAGCGCCAAGAAGAAACATTAAGCAGTAACACAAACATGATATATATTCACTTTTGGAAAAAAGTAGTTGAGTAATTAATTACATACCTGGGGATAAATGCCAATGCTGGTATGATTCAGAAAGAAATCCAGAGTAAGTACTCAGAGTGTGTTTACAGCACCAGGTTTTCTCAGGGAAGTTACTCAACTGGTCTTGAATGAACTTTATTTATAAAATGGGAATAAGATTTATTTACCCTAGTTCAATGAAAAGTTATAGAAAAGCTACAAGTTTTAGGGGGTTGAGGGCTTGTCAAATATATCCCACACAGTGTCTAGGGGAAAATCTCATGAGGAAGAGTTCTTATCACTGCTCAGAGTAGAGGGTACCAAGCCCAGTGACACCCTCAGAACAGGCAGAATACACACATAGAAAAAATGTCTGCACGAGAAAGTAATGTTTAAAATTTTTTTAATGTTTATTTCTTTTTCACACATACACACACACAGAGACACACACACACACACACACACACACACACACACACACACACAAAACATGAACTGGCAAGGGGCAAAGAGGGAGGGAGACACAGAATCTGAAGCAGGATCCAGGCTCTGAGCTGTCAGCACAGAGCCCTACACAGGGCTCGAACTCACAAAACTTGAGTTTGTGATTTGAGCTGAAGTTGGACACGTAACTGACTGACCCACCCAGCAGCCCATAAGAAAGCAATTTACATTGTCCAAGGATGTCAGCCTTTAGAATATGGACTTCATGATGTTGAGATATGTTCCATCTCTCTGTACTTTGTTGATGGTTTTTATGAAGAATTGATGCTGTATTTTATCCAATGTTTTTTGTCCATCTATTGAGATCAGATAGTTCTTTTCATTTCTTTTATTAATGTGGTGTATCAAGTTGAATGATTTGTGAATACTGAACCAACCCTGCAACCCAGGAATAAATCCCACTTGATCATGTTAAGTAATTCTTCTAATGTGCTGATGGATTTGGTTGGCTTAGTATCTTGTTGAGAAATTTTGCCTCTTTGTTCATCAGAGATATTGGCCTATACTTCTTCTTTTTAGTAAGGTCTTTGTCTTGCTTTGGAATCAAGATAATGCTAGCTCAAAGAAGGAGTTTGGAGGTTTCCTTCCATTTCTATATTTTGAAAGAATTTAAGAAAAATAGGTATTAGTCTCTTTAAATGTCTGTTAGAATTCCCCTGGGAAGAAGCTAGCCAGCCCTGGACTTCAGTATGTTGGGAGAACTTTGATTACTAAATTAATTTCCTTCTGGTTATGGTCTACTCAAAATTTTCTGTTACTTCTTGTTTGTTTTGGTAGTTTGTATGTTTCTCAGAATTTATCCATTTTTTCTAGATTGCCAGTTTGTTGGCATATAATTATTTATAATATTCCCTAATAATTGTTTTATTTCTGTGGTATTGGTTGTGATCTCTCCTCTTTTATTCATAATTTTATTTATTTGGGTCATTTCTCTTTTCTTATTGGTAAGTCTGTCTAAGGGTTTCTAAATTTTATTAATTCGTTCAAAGAACCAGTTCTTACTTTTGTTGATCTGTTCTACTTGTTTTGTTGTTGTTGTTGTTGTTTTGGTATCATTTATTTCTGCTCTAATCATCCTTATTTCTCTTCTTCTGCTGGCTTTAGGCTTTATTTGCTGTTCTTTTTCTAACTTCTTTAGGTATGAGGTTAGTTGTATGCTTGAGACTTTTCTTGCTTCCTGACATAGGCCTGTATTGCAGTATACTTCCTTCTTAGGACTGCCTTTTGCTGCACCCCAAAAGTTTTGAACTGTCATGTTTCCATTTTCATTTGCTTTCATGTACTTTTTTATTTCCTCTTTCATTTCCTGTTTAATGCATTCATTCTTTAGTAGAATGTTCTTTAACCTCCATGTATTTGTAGTCTTTCTAAATTTTTTCATGCAGTTGACTTCAAGTTTCTTAGCACTGTGGCCTGAAAATATGTATGGTATGTTCTTCATCAATTTGTATAAGACAAGGATTCCATTCTCACTGTGGTTATTTAATAGAGTACTTTAGCTCTTAGTCTCAGCAATCAGACAACAAAAAGAAATAAAAGGCATCCAATTTGGCAAGGAAGAAGTCAAACTTTCACTATTTGCAGATGACATGATCTATGTAGAAAACCCAAAAGCCACCCCCCAAAAATTGCTAGAACCTATATATGAATTTAGCAAAGTCACATGATATAAAATCAACATGCAAAAATCTGTTGTATTTCTAACACCAATATTGAAGCAGCAGAAAAAGAAATCAGTGTATCAATCTCATTTTCAATTGCACCATATACAACAGATACTTAGGAATAAACCTAACCAAAGAGGTAAAAGATCTGTACTCTGAAAACCTATAGAATACTTATGAAAGAAATTGAAGAGGGCATAAAAAAGTGGAAAAACATCCCATGCTCATAGATTAAGAAGGAAAAACATCGTTAAAATGTCTATACGACACAATGCAATTTACACATTTAATGCAATCGCTATCAAAATACCACCAGCATTCTCATAGAACTAGAATAAACAATCCTATAATTTAATAACCACAAAAGACCCCAAACAGCCAAAGCAGTCTTGAAAAAGAAAAGCAAAGGTCAAGGCATCACAATTCTGAATTTCAAGGTATATTACAAAACTGTAGTCATCAAGACAGAATAGTACTGGCACAAAAACAGACACGTAGATCAATGGAATAGAATAGAAAACCCAGAAATGAACCTAGAACTATAAAATCAACTAACCTTCGACAAAGCAGGAAAGAATATCCAATGGAAAAAAGACAGTCTCATCAACAAATGGTGTTGGGAAAACTAGACAGCAACACAGAGAAGAAGGAAACTGGACCACTTTCTTATACCATACACAAAAATGAATTCAAGTTAGATGAAAGACCAACATGTGAGACAAGAAACCATCAGAATGCTAAAGATGAATGTAGGCAGTGATCTCTTTGACTTGGCTGGAATAACTTCTTTTTTTTCCTTTTTAAATGTTTGTTTATTTTTGAGTGAGAGAGACAGAGAGAGTACTAGCAGGGAAGGGGCGATGAGAGAGAGAGAGAGAGGCAGACAGACAGACAGACAGACAGAATCCAAAGCAGACTCCAGGCTCCAAGCTTTTAGTACAGGGCCCATCATGGGACTTGAGCTCAAGAACCATGAGATCATGACCTGAGCTGAAGTCAGATACTCAACTGACCAAACCACCCAGGCATCCCTACCATAGCAACTTACTAGACATCCTGCCAGAGGCAAGAGAAACAGAAGCAAAAAATGGGAGAAGATATTTGCAAATGACATATTGGATAAAGGGTTAGCATCCAAAATCTATAAAGAACTTATCAAACTTAATATCCAAAAAACAAATAATCCAATTAAGAAATGGGGAGAAGGGGCTCCTGGGTGGCTCAGTCAGTTAAGCATCAACTTCAGCTCAGGTCATGATCTCACAGTCCATCGGTTCAAGCCCCGAGTTGGACTCTTTGCTTACAGCTAAGAACCTGGAGCCTGCTTCAGAATCTGTGTCTCCCTCTCTCTCTGCCCCTCCCCTGCTCACACTCTGTCTCTCTCTCTCTTTCTCTCAAAATAAAGTTATTAAAAATTTAAAAAAAAGAAGTGAGTAGAAGACATGAATAGACACTTTTCCAAAGAAAGCATCAGATGGCTATTAGACACATGAAAAGATGCTCAGCATCACCCATCATAAGGGAAATACAAATCAAAGCCATGGTGACATACCACCTCACACCTGTAAAATTAACAACAAAAGAAACAACAGGTGTTGGTGAGGATGTGGAGAAAGGGAAACTCTCTTACACAGTTGGTGGGAATGCAAACTGGTAGAGCCACTCTGGAAAACAGTATGGAGGTTCCCCAAAAAGATAAAAATAAAACTACCCTATAATCCAGCAATTGCACTACTAGATATCCACTCAAAGGATACAAAAATAGATTCAAAGAGATACATGAACCCTGATGTTATAGCAGCATCATCGACAATAGCCAAACTATGGAAAAAGCCAAATGTTCAAGGATGGATGGATGTGGTATGTGTACACAATGGAATACTGCTCAGCCATTAAAAAGATAAAATCTTGCCATTTGCAAAGATGTGGATGGAGGCAGAGTATATTATGCTAAGTGAAAAAGTCAGTCAGAGAAAGGCAAATAGTGTATGATTTCACTCATATGTGCAGTTTAACAAATGGGGAGGGGGAGAGAGAGAAACAAATCAAGAGACTTTTAATGATAGATAATAAACTGAGTGTTGAAGGAAGGAAGCCGGGGTTGGGCTAGACAGGTGACGGGCATTATGGAGGACAGCATTTGTTATGATGAGCACTAAGTGTTGTATGCAAGTGATAATCACTGAATTCTGCTCCTAAAACCAATTCAGCACTATATGTTAACTAATTGGAATTTAAATAAATATTATAAAAAGGAAGAAATAAATCATACAAGATAGAAACAATTAGAATGGTCACAATGTTAATGTATTCTAGGAGCTGAAGACAATAGACAAGGGTTTTATATTCTAATGAAGAGTCACAGACTATTAACATCCACAATGAATGAAAGAGATGGCTTCTCACGGTGATAAATGCTACAAAGGAAATAAAATTGTCTGGTGAAGTGATCGAGCCTTCATAGGAATAAATAGGGACTTGCAGACCATTTTAAGGTTTGGTTTTAATTCTAAAACAAGCCACTGGAGGATGTGAGTGACATTTTCTGACAGATATTTATTTTTTAAAAGATCAATTTAATATATTATGCTAAGTTTAAGGCAAAAGTGTCTTGAAGAACACAAGTTATGAAGAAATAATTGTGTTTGGATCTGATAAACCATGATCCAGACAAAACACGTTGGGTAACAAGGGAGGTAAATATTGTAACATCTAGAAACGGCAGTTGCTGCTGGGAATACAGTGGCAGTGGTGGAGGAGGAAAAGCAGAAGTGTCCTGAAAAAGAGCTAACAAGACATGGTAGTAGTGACAGGAAGAATTCTAAAAACTTCCCCTTCCCTTACTTCATGTGCCCTGATTACTTCATCAAATATTCAACTAAGTTCTACTGTCAAGGGACTTGACTTTGAAGATGGAATTAAGGTTATACATGATTTAACCTAAGAATATACAGGATATCCTGGATTAATCGGGCTGGCTCCACTTAATCCCATGAACCTTTAAAAGGCCAGGATTTTCTCTGGATGGAGTCAGCAAAAAAAACAAGAGATGGGGCCAAAAACGAGGGCAGAGAGATTCAAAGGCACCTTTGCCGGCTTCAAGGTTCAAGGATGGAGAAAGAGAGCCTGAGCCAAGGAATACAAGTGGACCCAGATGCTACGAATGAGTGGTGGTCCCAGCTAACAAAGAAATGGAAACCTCAACTCCACAACAGTGTGGAACTGAATTTGGCCAACAACTTAAAATGGGAAGCAGATTCTCCCCCAGGACCTCCTGAGTGTCCCTGAGTGTGGCCCTCTTGACTTCTTGATTTTAGTCCAGTGAGCCTTAGGTTGGACTTCTGAGACACAAGATAAATAGCATTGTTTTAAGGTATTAAGTTGTAATTGGCTACAGCAGAAATATGAAACTAAGACAGCAATGGAATCAATATTAGATGGGAATAAAGAAATGAGACATGTCAGGATGACTCTACTCTTTGAAGAGAGAAGGGGGATGGAGGGACCATTTACTGAGATAAGGAAGCAGGATGTAAGAGCATTTGATGAGAGGGATAGAAAACAAAACTTTTGTTTTGAACATCTTAAGCTTGAGATATCTATCATTCATCCAGCTGGAGGTAACAAGAAGGAAGGGGAAAATAGAAATGTGAAGTTTGGAGAAGTGGTCAGGGTCAGAGACGTAAACTGGCTTTGTGAATGTGTCATGTCCATATAAACGGGGCTACATGTGCACCCTAGAGATATAGAGAGAGCCAGAGAACATCTCCAGGATTGATTCATTAGCAACATCTAAGGAAAAGTAAGAATGTTAGGAAAGAAAGGTTACATACTTTTATGGGTTGAATTATATCCCCAGAACACGTGAATGTGACCAAACTGGAGACAGGATCTTTAGAGACATAAAGAAGTTAAAATGAAGCCCTATGGGTGTTCCCTAATCCAAAATGACTGCTGTCCTTATTAAAGAGGAGGTTTGGACAGAGATGTGCACAGCAGGAGAACATCACTGAAGACAAAGATCAATGTCGTGCTTGAGGAAGCCAGGGGACACCAAGGATTGCTGGAAAACCACCAGAAGCCAAGGGAGAGCACAGACTGGGTTCTCTAGCACAGCCTCAGAAGCAACCAGTTCCCTGATTTTCAACTGTTAGCCTCCAGAACTGAGAGACAATAAATTTTGTTGTTTAAGCCACTCAGTTTGTGAGCCTTTATTAGAACAGCTCTAATTCACACACATGATACCATGAAATTGACCTGAGGCAACTCTACAGATAAATTTCGAACAGGATGGTTTCCATTTTTGGAATATATAATATTACCACCCATTTTAAAATAAATAAAATAGATGAAACTGTGGCAAGGAAAATGATCCATTATAATAATCGCAACAGTAACCATACAATTTTAATTATCCATTTTTTAAGAACAAAAGCATATAAGTTCACTTTGGAGGCAAAGTTTCTTTTTAGGAGAGATTAAAATTGACTGCCATTCAATTGACACTAATTATGAATATCTGAATGTTAGACCTCCATGAAAAACAATGGAAAGAAAGAGGCTCAACCAGTCTTAGTTGTGAACCCACTTCTCCATGATATTCTTTGTATTTATTTATTTAAATACTGTTTTATTTAACTTAGACCTGTTAAAAATGTCAAACTGTCAATGTCTCCAGTGGAAGAAATTTAAAACTTGGGCTGCACGTCTCTGAACACAGCAGGTATCAACCCCCCTCCAACTTTAAAAGAAGCATGCCTTCTGTTATAAGCAGAAATTTGTACATAATGAGGTCTCATGCAAGGAATGTGCTTAAAGTTGACACTATGCATTATGAGAAATTCTCAAGCTCATTAACAACCATAAAAAAGAACCCAGGGAAAAACTACTCTTATAAAATTTAGCACTTGTGAATTTTATCAACAATTTGCAACAAACCTAGAAATAGAAGCTGCCAGCTTAATGTATTATGCTAAATAAAATGTGAACCTACCCAGAGCAATGGAAGCTATGAAGAGTCCCGTTAAAGTCTGAAAAGCTATGATTCATAAAAAGCCAGAAAACAACATGACTGGGAAGAGAAAATTAATACAGTGTTATCGCACCCAGGCCCAAGGCATTAAACATCATCTATATGCTGATGATTCCCAATGCTTTCATCTCCAACTCTGCTCTTCCCACTGAGATCTAGACATATCTAGTCAACTACCTACTTCCCATTTCTACTGGGTTTTCATTCACCAGACTTCTAAGTTCACACAACCAGAAGAGAGCTTTTCTAAAATTTCTCCCATTCTCCCAATTCCATCTCTCCCAACCTTTCCTCATCTCTGTAAAATGGGACCATCACCGAACTAGTCCTTGAGGACAAAAACATAAAAGACATTCTGGACCAGTCTCTTTTCCTATACTCCATGAATATACATCACTGGGTTTTTGTTGGTTCTATTCTCCTCCACTCTATATCTTGAACTCTTCCACTTCTCATTTCCCCCACTTACGCCACCTCGTCCATCATCCCCAGCTTGCATTTCTGCAACAGCATCTTTCTTGGTTTCCCTTCTTCCCTTCTTGCCCCATTCCCCACTGCCTCCATAGTGTTATTTTACAGAGCAGCCAGGGTTTTTCCAATTTTTATTTACATCAGTTCAAACCTTTGCCTAAAATGTCCCAATGGTCTTCCTATGAAATCATCATCATCATTATCAACAACATCATCACCAACAACATCCACAGCACCACCACCACCACCACCACCACCACCACCACCATCATCATCATCATCATGTGAGTCACCGAGTACCTACTTCCCTGACTTTGTCAGCTTCAGCTTCATCATCATCATCATCATCATCATCATCATCATCATCATCATCATCATGATGTGAGTCACCGAGTATCTACTTCCCTGACTTTGTCAGCTTCCACTACTCCCTCTTTTCACTAAACTCCAACATACGGCATTTTTCTTCCTCAGACCCCTGAAGCCATTCCATTAGCCTAGTCTACTCTTTTCCCAGACCCTCACCTGGCTGCCTCCCACTCATCCTCTGAGCCTTAGCACAGATGTTCCTTATCCAGAGAAGGCTCTCCTCAGCTAATCTTTATTTTTTTAATGCTTTTATTTCTTTTTGGAGAGAGACAGAGACAGAGGGCTAACAGGGGAGGGCCAGAGAGGGGAAGGAGACACAGGTTCCAGGCTCCGAGCTGTCAGCACAGAGCCTGATGCGGGGCTTGAACTCATGAACTGTGAGATCTTGACCTGAGCCAAAGTTGGATGCTTAATGGACTGAGTCACCCAGGTGCCCCAAATCTCCTCAGCTAATCTTGCCCAGGTATCCCCTGCTCACTCTTAATGCCGTTGCCCCATGTGTTTCATTTTCTTCATACCACGAACCATAATCTGAAATTAGATGTGTGGCTTATTTATATTTTACCCTCCCTTTTTCTTTGCTTTTGCCTGCATTGTTATTGTCTATCTTACCCCCATAAGTCACTCTGGTCTAGTGTTTATTTATTTTCACAAAATATGACAGGTTTATCATTTTTGATGAATATTATGAATAGCTGAACTAAGGTTACAGCTAGTTTTTTTCCTAGCAGAGAGGGAAAACGTGTGCTCTTCAACAGTATGAATTTCTTTCCAATTCTTTGGAAATTGAAATCTTTGGATTTGGGGGATTTTGGAATCAATCTTTCCAATTGACCCTCTGTTACTAAGATAGTCAGTTTTAACTGAGTGAGAATTATTAATCACTCACTGATATCCTAATAAGAGAATGACTTTTTTTTGAACTTCTGAGGAAACAACAGTCTATTTTATTGTACCAATAATGGACAAAATTTCAAAATATATTTTTTGATACAAATCACACTGGTAACGCCCAACACTGGCTAGTGAATTGAGAGACAGGAATGCCTTGTTGTAGGTCTTGTTCAAAAGCCCAGTAAGATGCAGGTAGACAAAACCTGACCTGAACCCAGGTGTCCTTAAGTTTGAAGACAACTTCCCAGGAGGGGCTTGAACCTGAGAGACTCCCACCCTCAACCCCAGGGTTGGGATCTTGACCTCACAAACTACTCATAGTAAACTTCTTACACTTGGCCAGACTCTATTAAACTTTTATCATTACCATTTCTTCCTAACAAAATCGCTTTGAGAATCTTTTAACCTACACAATGACCTCCTTTAAACATGAGGAGAAATTTAGAACTGATTTATTTGACAGCAATTTGGTTTTAGTCCTGGTATTTGTTATGTTGATTTATGATAACACAAGTGCTGATGACAAAGAGCTTTATGGTGCGTTCTGGACACAAAGTTCCACATTGGCTCCCTATACAGAGTTCCCTCTAAATGCACACACCGAAATTGCTAGGTCATTCCACCGGAGGAGAGCCAGAGTAATGCCCAGCCAGTTCAGGGAAAGTAATGGCCTTCATACGTGAATCCTAAGCAAAAACCCAATGCCTTGTTTAGGTTGGGAAGGACAAACATCTTAAGGAAATAACATTCAAAATGATTTAAAATACTAAAGATTTCAAACTGTTTAGTTGAAACGATGTTAAAAATTTTATTTATAGGAATAGCTGAATGTTCCAAAATATGTTCAAAGATAAGCCGGTGATCATCAGATGTGATATTTGCCATAACCCCCTAAGAAACTTGGGAGAGCAATAGTATTCCCATATCAGAGAAGAGACATATGCCTAGAGAAGTTAAGTGAGTTTTGTGGATTTATAAGCCACTAAATCTTAATGTTGGAGGGCTCTCTTGATTTTGACTCTCAGCCCATGGCATCTGTCCCGGAATAAGGCACTTTCCTTCCTCAACTTATTAAAGAACCCCCTTTGGGTTCCAGCTGATGTTCCAAACTTTTCAGCTATAATATTACTACCATAAATGATGCCTGAATCAATCAGAGCAAAAGATACTCTTTTGGTCATCCAAAGTCCTATGTATCTCAAAGATGCATTTTAAATTCAGGTTTTCAATATGAATGACACAATATAGATTTGGCTATGTTGTTACCTTGTGAACCCTGGCTGCATACAGGTTTAGAGAAAATGCTCTTACAAGCAATCAATGGAAGGAAGCTCCTATCTGCTGAAACAAGAAGACACTTAAGGCAAACAGATTAGAGGTAGATTGTAATTGGACGCCAAAAGTTAGGATACAAATCTAGGGTCTCAGTTGGTAGAAAAAGTCTCTCCAACAGCAAAACTGGTCAATTCTATCACCTTCAAAGTTTTATTTTAAGCAAGATTTAGAACTGCCATTGTTAGCCTGCCCTTAATCATGGAGTCTATGTATTTCAAACGAGGTACAGAAGCAGAAAAATATTCACCTGCAGCCCAGAAAGCTGGCCTACAGCCTGCGTGGTTTCAATAAAGATCAAGTCTGTGCTGGTTCCTTCATTCTTAAAAGGTCTCATTACAGCCCGTACATCTCACCAATGGCTAATATTGAACTAAAGGATAGCTTCAGAGAAATCTTGCAAAAGTAGAAATTGGAAGAAAAGTAGAAGTCTTGTGAAAGCAGAAATTTGAGGAAAACATTTATGACCTAATTCTCCCTGCATGTCCCCTCCTCCTTGAGCACTAAGCATATAATCACCAGCTTCATACAGCAAAAGTGCATCTCTTTCTGCCCACAAGGCCTGTCGCATGCTACATAAATAAACGCACTAAGTTACACTGTAAAATGTCCCAAGGGTTCTTTCTAGACTGTCACCCTCAGTGATCCTGCAACACTTCTATTTCATACAATGTGTATCAGGATACAATGATAAAGGTCTTCTCGAACTCAGAACAGATGAGGGGGACACCTCGACCAGTTGGTCTTCCTGTGCCCGATCCAGCACACAGACCCCAGTACTTAGCCTGTCTCAATGACACATCACTCGCAAGACACCCAGTCCGGCTTTGCAGTCCTCTACAGGTTCACTTTCTTCCACTGGACTCCCTTAACAAGCACCACTCCCCTTGCAAACGCTGGCTCTTGTCTAGTTCCAGCGTGAGCTGTAACAAGGAGACTCCCTTGCTCCTCCCAAAGAAAGGGATCACTTCATCCTCACATGCCCCCAGGTGGATGTCCTGCTGTGACTCTCCATCCACTGTAGGATAGACATTTATCTCTAACTGGCAGCCCCCTCCAAACTGTGAGCTCTTTCAGGGTAAGGACTGTATCCCATTCCTAACTGTGTTCCTAATAAAAATAAGTGATCAAGGAATATTGGATGTTAAAAGAAAAACACAAAAACATCCTCTTTATTTCAGTTCAATAAGTGCCAATACTAGGTATTCTTCAAACCTAGATTGTAAGGGAAAGTCCCAAATGGTGGAGATACAGAGCTTTTGACCTAACAGTGTGGCCATGTGAGCACTCACGACAGGAAATCCAGAATCCCAGAGAGTGGGCACTCTGTTCTATCTTGACTTTGAGCATTAAGAGATGTGATTTTATAAAATGAGCACTTGAAAAGAACTTTTTATTTGAATATAAATCTTATCTTTCATTATTACTCATGCCTTCTGAATGGGAAATTTTGTCCTTAGAGAAGCCAACGATTTTAAGAAGGAATGGTTAATCATCTTTTAAAAATTATATTAGCAACTCAGTATCCCTGAAATATATTTAAATTACTAATGACCAAAATAAGCAGATTCATGCCAAGACACAGTGAGTCTCAGGTAATCACATTTCTATTCCTTCAAAGCACACGTTATACAGTAAATGTGAATGCAAAGGGGAACTATTCATAGAAATCAAGGCTTTAAAAAAGGTTATATTGCTTAAAGACTAAGGTTCTTCCTATTTCCAAAAACAAAAACAAACACAAACAACTTTCAGCTTTCTCTAAGGGTCAATTAACAATCACTTACTTTAACTGCCATATTTAAGAGGGTCACTGAATTTCCATCCGGGGTATGGCATCAATTTCCTGACCACACCCTGTTCCCCTCTCAACTCAAAGATGCTGTGAATGAAATATGTGTGGAGGATGGTACCAGTCTGCTTCTTTGTGACATTTGCTAATAAATTTTTGCCAATGTCAAGTGCTCTTAATCAAAATCCATTTTGCTTTGGAGTTGTTTTCATTTTAATGTCAACATGGCATTCATATAGCAATTATCCCGTTTAAAGTAGCTTGTATGGATCGACTTGCTTCCTTCCTACAATTATGTAGACATATGCACGTGTGTGTTATCTGTGTCATTTGTTGAAGCTTAAACTAAAATAATCTTGTTAAAGTCCTTCTTATGAAAATTTCACAATGACATTTGTGAAAAATGTAAGCAAACCCTGGTGCTTCCTTCATAACGGCAAGGAAATATCAAGACTACCATGGTACGGAGAATCCAGGAGATAAAGTACTGCTAGGAGCTAAGTACCTAGGCGAACCTGAGGTCTGTAATACGGGCATGCAAAAATACCTCACCCGCCATGATCTATATTAATTTTTATGCATTAGTTTGATATTTCAGCTTCAGGCAATGCATTGCCTTCAGAATTGAGTTAGAGACTAGCATGCACCCATTTCCCAGAGATCACCATCCAGGCTCTTAAGTCTTAGTTCATGTCACCTCTTTCCCACCAGCTCCCGTATCCTGCCCAGCCTGGGAAGGGCAAGGATTAGCTTAGAGCTTCATCTGCATTTCCATAATAGTTAACGCAGACCTGCAGCTTAAGTCAACTACTCAGAGTCTCATCACTTTTCCTGCCTCATCTCTCTCTCGGACTCCCAACAGTATCACCATCTCTACTTCAACATATTTATCAATCCTTTAAGTCTTGCTCGTCTACAGTGGCTCGCCAGCTTGTCCTTTAAATACACATGCATTTATGAAGATAAAACCAAGATGGGTGCCAGCTGGAGAAGTTTGACTGTGTTGATAAGAAGTTTAGAAAATTTCTTTCTTGATGTACTTTTTCCCCGTACGTGTTGTAAAGGACACTGTAATTACTTCAGTGGTAAATTCCTTCACACTGTGTACAACTACAGTTCTGATTATTTGCATGCCACTCACATTTTTAGGGAATTTACACTGTCTATTATGTAGTGATTATGTTTAACAGATTAAATAAAATACCTTTAATTTATGAAAGCGCATCATAATGTTTGGAAAGGTTAAAAATTGCGTGTGAGTTATGACTTCCAAGGAGTTTGAAGGACCAAGATTTCAAACACAGAAAGTTCTGTTGATGCTAACAGTCTACTTCTCTGTGCCAAATACTGATTCTTTTTCTCCCAACTAATGAATTATTTCCACTTCTATCTACCAAGATTAAGGAACACATGGGCTCCTGGGTGGCTCAGTCAGTTAAGCATCAGACTTCAGCTCAGATCATGATCTCACAGTTCGAGAGTTTGAGGCCCACCCACATCAGGCTCTGTCCTGACAGCTCAGCCTGGAGCCTGCTCCAGATTCTGTGTCTCCCTCTTCCTCTGCCCCTCCCCAGCTTGCTCACTCTCTCTCTTCTCACAAAAATAAATAAGCACTAAAGATCAATTAAAAACAAACAAACAAACAAAAAACCCAACTGATGCAGAACTTGTGAATCAACAAAAGCTCTTCTGTTGGCTGATAGGAATATAACATATACAGCTGCTTTGGAAAACAATTAGGTATTAACTCATTAAGACAAAATTTGACTTCTGCACATATAATCAAGAAAAACTCTTAAGAAAATGTAAGGCCAGAGACATATACAAGTTCAAGGCAGCACAGTGCATAATAGAAAAAACTCAAAAACAACCCAAATGCCCATCAAGGGAAAATGGATGAATAGTGGTATTATTCCATCATGGAATATTCTAAGAATAGTGAATTCCATGAACTACGGCTGGACACAGCCCATCAGTATCTAAATCTGTGTTTCATCATTTTGTGGGGTGGTGGTAACAGGGGGTTGTGTGTGTGTTTTCTTTGTGTTAAAACAATTCCACTATGACTTTTGCCAACCTTCTCAAACTAGTTCCTCTTTTCCTCTCGTTCATCCCTATCTTGGTGCACTGCAAAAAGTTTCTATCACTGTCGCTCTACAGAAATGTTTTGTTGAATGTGACCAATGGTTTCCTAATTCCCAAGTGAGGCTGTCTTCCTGAGACACTTAATTTCATATCTTCAGTATATTACTGTTGATGACTCATCCTTGGCTTTGATGTTAATACTACCCTAATTTCTGCCTCCATGCTATTTCTTTATGCCAATCTTCTTATCTTTATTGCTTCCCTTTAAACACAGACATTCTTCTGGGTTTTGCCTACAAGGACTGATTCTCCTTCATGCATTTTCTTCCATTATTTTGTCTATTCCCAAAGCATCATCAAGCATATTTATGTTTATCAGTCTTCCAATTCCCAAATTTTCTATAAAATCCCAGAAATATATTTCCAAGCATCTACTACCTCCATGGATAACCAAATGGTTATTAATATCATGTTCATAACAAATGCTCCTATTTCTAGCTTCCCTATCCTGGTTTATAACATTACATGCTTGTCACCCAGGCTAAAACCTGTGATGTTAGCTTTGATTCTTCTCTCTTATTTGCCTCCAACATTTATTTCCAAGTTCAAGAAGGTCTGTCAAATATGACCCTTCATTTACCTCTAGTGACACCATCTTCATTATTTCTCACTCCTGCAGAGACATTCCTGGGCATTTCTCAGTAGCTAGATCCCTGGTGGCAATTTATTCTCATCTCATCTAACACCCACAGGGTGCTTGATATCATAGTCCCTACACTTGATTCATCTTTTGCCATCTATGCTGCCATTTCTTAGCTCATCCATCCTTCAATCAGCATTTATGGAGTATGTTGATTGAAATGTGTGCTTTCTTAAGAATAATTGTCAAGTGATCACTCAACAAACATTTATTGTGCAGCTATTATACTAGGTTCTTTTTTTTTTTTTTTAGGTCAGAAGCACATTAATATGAATATGAATAAAATGTGACCGGAGCTTTGTTCCTGAGTGTGCTGTGGATTGCAAGCCATTTCCCAAATTGTCAGCTAGAGAGCAGTATTTCCACAGTGTTTGGGGGACATAATTCTGGAGCCTACTGGGTCAAAGGTGAACAAGAGTCTTCATTATGGGATTCTTGGAACCATGAGGATGCTGATGGACATTGTAAATTGGGACTAGATGTATGTCTGAACTAAGAATTTTTTACTAGAAAGATATTACTTATACATACATAATGGGGTCAAGGAGAAACACCCAGAAAGGGAGGTGGGGCATAGAACCACTAACTTATTATCCCAGACAAAGGTTTCTATTCCTGGGCAAACGCAAACAATACTGATGGGGAGAGGAGACGTGACTGCCCCCATTTTATGGATGAGAAAACGGATGTCAGTGAAAGTAATTGCAGGAATAGATGGCAAAATGATGACTAATATATCTCCTTCTAAGTCTGCTAAAAAATGTCTCCTTTGCTTTGCACACATTTATCCCTTTTACCACCTACTCTGTACCTACCTACCTTTTTCTCTGCCCTTCTCTACTTAAACCTATCAGGTTTTCTTTATCCCATTCATATCTGACCACACGAGGTACTTGGGTTTTGATGTTCATTTCATATCATTTGAAAAACATTAAAGCATGCTCCTTACCAATTACAGCTCAACAAGTCCCTTATACAAAACCCTTGGGACTAGATGTATTTCTGAATTAAGAATTTTTGACTACAAAGATATTACTATACATATATAATGGGGTCAAGGAGAAGCACCCAGAATCAATACATTAAAGTTTCCACAACGATATGTGCTACCGCTCATGTTTGCCAGGATTAATAACATGATACATAGCCTCACGTTAGTTTGGGTCATGATTAGGTTCAAAAAGGAAGAAGTTTTTAGTTATTTCTCTCTTTAACACCTTGCTGACAATATGCTGCTGGTTCTAGGGAACCTCAGTATTGCCCTCACCATACATATATATGTGTGCATATATATATCCATGTGCATGTGTATATACTATACACGTGTGTATAGATGTGTGTATGCACGTGCATATACACATATATGTACACACACATATACATATACACATATATTTACACACACACACACACCCCTCACAGATTGTGGAGTTCAGAGATAATACATGTCATTTGGTAGAAATATTACCTAACCCTCTCATTCTTTCCATACTCTGACCATCTGAGATGTTAACAACAACAACAAAAAAATGTTGATCGGTAGCACAATGTACAACAGTTTTCTTAATAATCAAATCATTCTAGCCTGTTCTCGTCAGAAGAATCATTGCAACTATGACCCAGGCAGCACATCAGGAATTGGATGCGCCCTCACATATGTTTCACATCATTTGTACCCTCTTTTTATCAGTACATTATTTTATCAACTAAGTTATTTGTTTGCTAAAAATAAAATAAATTCTAATAAACATTTTATTGATTAACTCGAAACTATATTATGCTTCCCTCCAACTTCTTGTTAGTAAATTGTGTAGCTTCAGGAGATTTTTGAATCCAAGTTAAAATTTTGCAAAATTAAGGGACAATCATTTTTTTAAAAAGCAAATATCTTCTTTCTGGAGTTTTCTTGTGTACGGCTTATATATAAAAGAACTACTGGGGCACCTGGGTGGCTCAGTCGGTTAAGCGTCCGGCTTCGGCTCAGGTCATGGTCTCACAGTTCATGGGTTCGAGCCCTGCGTCAGGCTCGACAGCTAGCTCAGAGCCTGGAGCCTGCTTCAGATTCTGTGTCTCCCTCTCTCTCTGACCCTCCCCTGCTCGCACTGTCTCTCTGTATCTCAAAAATAAATAAAAAACATTTAAAAATAAATAAATAAATAAAGAACTACAACCTAAGAATCTTTAAAATGAAAACAATTCAAAAATATATTCTCAATGTATTTCCCTTCCATTGCCTGGTCCTAGGCATGGTCTGATTTGTGGTCCTGGTGGGTTACTAATTAGCCTTTTTTTAAAATTCTCAGGTTGGTTAACATACAATGTCATCTTCCTTTAGGAGCAGAACCCAGTGACTCTTCACTTCCACAGAACACCCAGTGCTCATCCCAACAAGTGCCCTCCTCAATGCCCATCCCCCCTCTTCCCCTCTCCCCTGCCTCCCACCCCACCATCAACCCTCAGTTTGTTCTCTGTATTTAAGACTCTTATGGTCTACCTCCCTCTCTGTTTCCATATTTAGCTTTTTAAATCTCATACCCAAGAGAGTTGGGGAGAGAGAGGGATGCAAAACTTGAGAGACTATTGAATGCTGAAAATGAACTGAGGGTTGAAGGGGAAGGGGGAGGGGGGAAAAGAGGTGGTGGTGATGGTGGAAGGCACTTAAGGGGAAGAGCACTGGGTGTTATATGGAAAACAATTTGACAATAAAATATTATGAAAAAAAAAGATAACCAAAACAAAATAAAATAAAATAAATCTCATACCCAAGAATCTCTGCCATCAAAGCCTGTCTTCATGCTCAATGTAGGTCATAATTAATAGATTTAAATATCTAAACTTGTTTCCATGATGGCAGAAGAACTTAGATAAACACTCCAAACAGAAGGTACAAGTATTTTGGCTTAAGTAGGTATATAAAAATAACACTATTCAGAATATACCAGTTTCTTAAAGCTGCACAAGGCTCTGGGAACCTCCAATTTGTTCACTTAGCTGGACTCATAACCCTTCTCCACTAACTACTGGTGCCCTCTGTTGGTACTTGAGGAATGGGCATCTAAATGGGCAATTTGGAAATTTTACATAAGAAAGAAATCACATGACTCATCTTCTTAATTGAATTTTGAAGTTATCACCACACTACCCTTCTCACCATCTTACATTTCTATACTGTCTTACAAAGGAGGACCTGCTTCTGGTCGGTATACTCTATTTGGTGGCACAGCTCATTTTGAGTTTATATTAATTAGAATTTGAGGCCAAAATAGAGCTTTATGTTTGTTTTTAAGTATGTTTTCAAGAAACGTTTAAAAAATAATGTAGTGGGGCGCCTGGGTGGCTTAGTTGGTTAAGCCTCCGACTTCAGCTCAGGTCATGATCAGATGGTTCGTGGGTTTGACCCTCACATGAGCTCTGTGCTGACATCCCAGAGCCTGGAGCCTGCTTTGGATTTGGTGCCTCCCTCTCTCTCTGCCCCTCCCCCACTCGTGCTCTGTCTCTTGAAAATAAATAAATATTACATTTTTTTAAAGTTTAATCAATGGTATTTTGCATCTCAGAGAGGGAGGTACACTATAAGACACTCTTTTTTTTTTTAACGTTTTATTTTTGAGAGAGAGAGAGACAGTGTGAGCAGGGGAAGGTCAGAGAGAGAGGGAGACACAGAATCTGAAGACAGGCTCCAGGCTCTGAGCTAGCTGTCAGCACAGAGTTCGACACGGGGCTCAAACCCAAGAACCGTGAGATCATGACCTGAGCTGAAGCTGGACGCTCAGCTGACTGAGCCACCCAGGCGCCCCAAGAAACTCTTAAATACAGGGAACAAACTAGGGTTGATGGAGGGTACAGGGGAGAGGGGAAATGGGTGACGGGCATTGAGGAGGGCACTTGTTGGGATGAGCATTGGGTGTTGTATGTAAGCAATGAATCATGGAATCTACTCCTGAAGCCAAGATCACACTGTATACACTGTATGTTAGCCAACTTGACAAAAAATTATATTAATAAAATAAAATGTACAAAACATAAATATAAATCTCAAATAAAATCTTTGAAAATAGTAGCTTCCATCACTATTATTATTTGTCCCAAGAGTATTATGTACCACAGGTGTATTGATCGGGTCTTTTTTATTTTCTGTAACTCTGATGCTTTGATATCTTGGGCCTTTCAGACCCTGGAGAGACCTCTTTAACTAGTTTTGGGTCCACACAGCCCACCCTCTCCTTTATTAGGCTCTCTCACTCCCTTGGGGCAATCGCCCCAGACCCATGAACCAGACAACCTGGGACAGCCCCTGCACCACAAAGCTCACTGACATTATTCTAGAAGCTAGCCAATCCTACACCTGCTTCCCCTGCCTCATCTGCTCCTTCCCACAGAAACCACAACAAACGTTCTTGCCCACATTTACTTGCTGCTCCATGTGCCTCCTGGCAAACCCTGACCTTGACCGGCAAGGCCCTGCACTGTGTGGAACAGGCCTTCTTCCTCAAAACTATCTGAAAAATGAGTCTGTATCTTTTCCATGACACACACCCCTGATCTGGTGAACTCCTCACACCTGAATAATAATAAAACCTACATATTAATCTATAGGTCACTGGACCCACATCTTAACACTTGGGGTGGACTATACCCACATTTATAACCTGTGACATCCCTGTCTCTCTGTATCCGGATCCGGCAGGTCCTCTAGTTCCAGCTGACATGCAGCCCGGTGGCTCAGTTGCCCAATTCCTAGCATTTCCTGATGCCAAAAAGCCTGCATCTGGGGCTCGAGCCAATCTCAATATGTAATCCCAATATGACCCCAGTGCAACACAAAACATGACTGTGAGCCAATATCTGGTCCACTTGACCCTGCTTCCTGCCAGAAGTTCAAGTCCAGCTGGAGGTCTGGTTCACTGTCGTGCACTCAAGTCCCTGTGGATGAGTCTGTGCGTGCATGTGTACATACATGCATTCATATATACATATGGTCACGTGTATCTTGCTAAACTAATTCTGCTATAGGTAAACATGTAAAAGTCAATATTAAGGAGATTATGTAAAAATAAATATCAAATTTCAGACTCCCATATTTGTACTGCTTAGGAAATAATTTTGTGATACATATATATAGACACACACATATACACACACATTGGTGGATACTTAATTGTAAGTATATTGTAAATTGTATTTAGATTATATTAATTTATATAATATACTAATAAATAAGATAGAAATATATTAATAAGTATTCACATTACATTACAAATCTCGAGTTGATTTCATGCATACGGAGCTCTGCCTGCCGTAACTGGCTTGTTCCAGAACCACCTTTCAGCACCTTCCCAAATTCCAAAGCCGTTGTGGATTACGCATATAATCTACAAACAAAATACACTCCTTCTAAAATGAAATATTCATCATCATTTCAAAATAAAACTAAATTCTTTTTTGTCAAAGGGTTACTTATAATCCAATAGTCTTCAAATAGGAATAACTTGGCCTTAAATGCATCATCAAGCTCACTTAGTGTAAGGAGAAAACACCAGTGTCTTCTTACAGATTTGCCAAACGTTACCTAACACAAAATCCTGGTGAGGAAGAACATAACTTGTTCCTCAAGTTCTATATATGCTTTAAAATTATGTTTTTTATATTGGAATTTATTTGAGTGGATTATG
>NC_043705.1:139125845-139183735 GCF_006229205.1 Suricata suricatta | reverse complement strand
TGGCACAATTGGTTGAATCGACCCTATAGTTAAAACGGCTAAAATGATAAAATTGCCTATGGCTCTTTCCCATGCTTTCTAGAAAAACATGGCCTCGACCGAGGCAAAACTGTCCCACAAATCCATGGCTCCGAAAGGTTTCCCACATTCACACAGTGGCATCTTCTTAAGCATTTATTTATATACCGTCTACTCCAAAACAGAGTTGAGACAGTTAAATCAAGGGAGAAAAAAAACACTCTAAAGGGAGAAACGTCAACAAGTAAATAACACTGATACCTTTCACAGTAACTCCAGAATGATTAAAAACAGGTAGGTATTCTGCTCCAAAACATGTTAAGATTTCCGCCTCCTAAAATCTTTTTTTCATTGTTGATATTTTTCGTCTACTGCAATTATGTCCTTCAGAGTAACATTAACAGAATGGCAGGTTTATTTTTGGCATCAGGAGACTAGTTACTGGCAAACTGTTCCCACTGAACACGAATAAGAAACTTAAATCACCCTGTTGGTCTCTGAGAGTTTTCCCAGGGAAATGTTCCCGCCTCCAATACAGGGAAGGAGACTTGACTTCCGGGCACACTGCTCTTTATTTTATAAGAGGAAAATGTCTAATTAGGAGAAGCATACACTCATGAATTCGAGCTGGATACTGTTTCTTTCCTTATTGAAGTAAAGAAGTGAAAACGGCCTGTGACCTTTCATACACTGAGGATTTACTATGTCTTCGATAGGGTGCCAAGGACCTTTAGGTGAGATCTCTTTGGAAGCTCAGAAGGAATCTACTGCTCTTTCCTTTACTGCAGACAAAAACTGCAGTTTAGAAAATGTACATGGCTTTGTTTTTAATTTATTCCATTAATGCTTATTACACCTCTAAATGTGTTTGACATGATTCTATATGAAGAGGGCACAAAGCAGGAAAGGCAAATTGTCCCTACCTTCAGGAGCTTCTATTTTTTTAACGATTATTTATTTTTGAGAGAGAGAGAGTATTTGTGTGAGGTGGAGCAGCAGAGAAAAGTAGACAGAGGATCCGAAGCAGGTTCCAAACTAACAGCACAGAGACCAATATCGGGCTCAAACTCACAAACCGTTAGATCAGGACCCAAACTGAAGTTGGACGCCTAACAGACAGAGCCACCCAGGCGCCCCAGGGCTTACACTTTACTGGAAGAGATAGATTAACAATTAAATACAGTTTTTATATTAGACATTTGAATAACTTCAGGGAGAACGTCATTAAGTCACTGTGATCTAGAAAAACAAGAGGATTTATTCTAGCAAAGTGTTTTGAGGAGTTAGCGGTAAAGCTGAGATTTGAAAGAAGCGAGGGGTGTCCCAGTTTAGAACTAGAGGCGTTAGTTCTCTCGTGCTGCAAAGTCCTGTATACCCGGGTGTGTGTGTGTGTGTGTGTGTGTGTGTGTGTGTGTGTGCGCGCGCGCGCGCGCGCGTGCTCACAAGGAGAGTATCAGTGGGATTTATAATATCAATAATATCAGGATAATATCAATATAATAGGAATTGGCATTAGAAATGAACACCAAAACACAAAACAAAAAACCTTGGAGCTCAGGAGACGGAAAGGAAGTATAATAAGAAAAAGTGCATATATTCAGAATATAATGTGATAAATTATTAGTTAAGAATGATATGGAAGAACACATGGTTAACAATTGTTTTTTAATTTAACTTTTAATGTTTATTTATTTTTGAGAGAGAGAGAGAGAGGGAGAGAGGGAGAGAGGGAAAGTGCACTAGCAGAGGAGGGACAGAGAGAGGGAGACACAGCATCTGAAGCAGGCTCCAGGCTCCGAGCGGTCAGCACAGAGCCCAACATGGGGCTCGAACTCACAAGCCATGAGATCATGACCTGAGCTGAATTTGGACGCTTAACCGACTGAGCCCCACAAGTACCTCCATTGTTAACAACTCTTAAAATAAGAAAAAAGATTACTGAGATGGAGCATTCAGCAATATAGGAGTTCCCCCAGTTATCTGCTTTATTCTAAAGAAACAGATCATATCAACTGCTTACTGAGAAGAAAAAGACACAAATGTGAAATGTTTTTCTAGGTTAGAGTAAAAATATTCAATACTTCTGTTTTCATTTACATAAGAGACATGGCATTCATTTTAATGCTTGTTGACAATGGTGTCATTTTATTCACTGACAATAATAATACATTGTGTAGTAGGTTGTATTTTGTTAAAGATATTTAATTTCAGATGTGATTTCTTATGCAGATTTAATTTCAAATACCAAGTTAAAAGACTTGAATGGAACAGTGACATTTAGAAAAAAATTTATTTATTAAGAATATTTTTAAAGTACAGTATTTTTGTTGATTTTGATTTATAAGACATTAGAAAAAGGAAATAAAGCAAAAGAATTCTTCTTCAGTTAAGGAAAATTAATGATAAGAATTTCACAAGGGGCACCTGGATGGCTCAGTTGGTTAAGCATCTGACTTCGGCTCAAAGTCAAAGTAGGTCATGATCTCACGGTTTGTGGGTTTGAGCCCCATGTCGGGCTCTGTGCTAACAGCTAGCTCAGAGCCTGGAGCCTGCTTCAGATTCTGTACTTCCCTCTCTCTCTGACCCTCCCCTGCTCGCGCTGTCTCTCCCTGTCTCTCAAAAATTTAAAAAAAAAAAAAACCACTTAAAAAAAAAAAAGAATTTCACGACAGTTCTTTTGCCTCCCCCCAAATTTTGGGTGTTCCAAATTTTTACCAAAAAATGTTCCAAAGTGAAATTCAATGATGTAACTAAAACTCTACCTGTCAGTTGTACATTCATTCAACGGGTATTAATTTAGGGTCCGCTACTCTATGCAGATGCTATATTTGAAGCTGCATGTAATACTATAATTCGTGGTCTATATTTTAGAAGCATCCATCTGTAAAACAAAAACAAAATCCAGCAGTAACAACAACAACAAAAATACACAAAATTGCAATAAACTTCAAAATGGATTGTAAGTAGCATGCAGCGAAATGATCATATGGCTGAAATTATTAAAAGATGAATGTCAGTGACATTTTATAAAAGAGCTATAAAGAGTACGTCCTTTATTACTTTTAGTCTTCTTGGGGAAGGGATTTTGTCCTCAAAAATCCATTCTACTAATCTTGTTAGAATGATTGGGGAACACCTGTAGACTAAAACTGAGAACAGAAGACCACATTCACGCAGTAAATTGACCCTCAAGCAAGAGGGAAATCCTGTTCAATGGAGAAAGGATATGGTTTTCCAAAATGGTGCAGGAACATTTACGTAACCATATTCAAACATTCAAAAAGGCAAAATAATAAATCTCTACCTTCCTTCACACCATTTAAAAATAGTAATTTAAAATGAATCATAGACTTAATGTAAAACCAAAACTTACAGGAAAGTTTTCTACATGAAGTATATGGTAAAAGTGCATATATATTAAAATTAATAAAAATCACAAACATTTCCTCCTCAAAAAACACCAGATGGCTCAGTTGGTTGAGTGTCCAACTCTTGATTTCTGCTCAGGTCATGATCTCAAGCTTTGTGAGTTCTAGCCTTATGAATGGCTCAGTGCTGATGGGGTGGCGCCTCCGTGGGGTTCTTTCTCTCCCTCTCTTTCTGCCCCTCCCCTGCTGGCATGTGAGTGTGTGCTTGCTTGCGCGCGCTCTCTCTCTCTCTCAAATAAGTACATTAAAAAACTGTTATAAAATGAAAAGGGGAGCCACACACTGGAAGAAATATTTTCAGGACACATATCTAATATAGGACTTGTCTCCAAAATACATAAAGAATTCTTACAACTCAATAATAGTAAGTCAAACAACTTGATTAAGAAGATGAACAAATGACTTGAATGAACACTTTAAAACATAAAATATACAGGGGTGCCTGACTGGCTCAGGCAGCTGAGTGTCTGACTCTTGATCTCTGTTCAGGTCATGATCCCAGGGTTGTGGGACTGAGCCCTGCGTCGGGCTCTGCGCTGGGCATGCAGCCTGCTTAAGATTCCTTCTCTCTCTCTCTCCCTCTGCCCCTTTCTTCTGTTTGCATTCTCATTCTCTCTCTACAATAAAAAATTAAAATTAAAAATTAAAATAAAAAATAAAATATACAGATAATAAATATGCATGCTAAAAGATTCACAACATATTTAATCACCGGAGAATTGCAAGTCCAAACAACAATGAGATATCATAACACATTCTGAGGATTGCTAAAAATGGAAAAGACTTGTAATACCAAGTGTTGGTGAACTGGATCTCTCAGGCTGCCAGAGGGAAAGCAAAATATGTGAGGCACTTTAGAAAACAGTTCAGCAATTCCCTAAAACAAAATTCATTTAGCTTGTGGCTCAGCCCTTCTATCTCCGGCATCTGCCCAAGAGAAGGAAGACATGCCTACACTAAAACTTGAACTTGAATGATTCTAACAGCTTAATCATAATTCATAAAAAATGGAAAAAAACCCCCCCGAGGAATGGATAAACAAATACAATAAAATACTATTCAAAAATAACACAACAGGGGCGCCTGGGTGGCTCAGTCAGTTAAATGTCCGACTTCAGCTCAGGTCATGATCTCATGGTCCATGGGTTCGAGCCCCACATCGGGCTCTGTGCTGACAGCTAGCTCAGAGCCTGGAGCCTGCTTCAGAATCTGTGTCTCCTTCTCTCTCTGATCCTCCCCTGCTCATGCTGTTTCTCTCTGTCTCTCAAAAAAATCAATAAAACACACACACACACACAACACTGATGCACCCAATAACCTAGATGAATCCCACAAGTATTCCACTAACTAAAAGAATTAGAGACAAAAGATGAAATACTCTTTGAATCTGTGTATATGAAATTCTAGGAAAGACACAAGCAGAGTGACAGAAAACAGGGGGGAAGGGGTGATGGCGGAGGGAAATGACTTTCAAGAGGCTCAAGGGACTTTTCAGGTAAGGTCTCCTGTCCAGATGGTGGTAGTCTCATGACTGAATCCGTTAGTTAAAACTCATGCTCTTAAAATTGGGCAGTTTTATAAGTTATAAATTATATCTCAATAAAGCCAACAAAAAATTATAATAGTGTGTTTGCTAAGAGGTTAGATACAGACTATACATTATGCTGATGACCTAGGAAGCAGCTAGACTCACCCACACACAGGGTCACAGGTGTCAGAAGATGGAAATATGAGTGCAAAGCCAAAACCTAGTAATACAGGATAATACGAAGCCAAAAGATGACCAAATGCTGTATTTAAAAAAAATATTCTGCTAACTAGTATAGAATGATATTATCAGACTCTTTCAAAGACTGAGTACAGGGGCGCCTGGGTGGCTCAATCAATTAAGTGTCCAACATCAGCTCATGTCATAATCTCATAGTTCATGGGTTCAAGCCCACATTAGGCTCTGTGCTGACAGCTCAGAAATTGAAGCCTGCTTCAGATTCTGTGATTCCTACTGTCTGCCCCTCCCCTGCTCGCACTCTACCTCTTCCTCTTTCAAAGATAAGTAAACATTAAAAAAATATTTAAAAAAAGACTGAGTACAAAGGGCTCATATATCTGATACCTATTATGAAATAAACCTTGAGACCACAATGGAAATGCAACCTAACCAAAATCTAAGAAGCACAGCAAAGGGACACTTCTACCCACGTCTTTCATAATAAAGCAATGCCCACTTGTCTACCTTCCCCCCACAACTGAGCAGTGTTTACCTCTTATTCCATTTGATTGCATATTTCAGGCTGATTGCTTGTTGTGGACTCCTGATTACCTTATTGGAAGTTTTTAATTGCATTGTCGTAAAAGCGAACACTACAGTATGTGTGGTATTTAGTGATGAGGTAAAAACTAAAGTGTAAGCTTATAGGTAAGTTATTTACATAATTCATTGAGATTATATAAAAACACTATCATATTAGGAATGTACACATTGCTAATTACAAAATTATATTCGATCAACCAACACAAATTGAAGAGTCAGGGTGTTTAAGTCACTTCACATGTTGTTAAGTGCTTAGGTCTTGGAATGTGCTATCAGTTTTGCTAGACTCTCTGACTTTGTCTCTGGTGATTGCCACTGTGTAATGAATGTTCTTTTTTTAGAGCAATAAAGGCAGCAAGATTCACACTACCCCAGATATAGGAGGCTATGGCTTCACATATCCAACCCACAAAAATACACAGGTACATGCTTTTGATGAAATGAAATACTTGCTCTAGACTCTGCATCTTGCTTTTCATGCAAATAGGAAAGCAGCAGTTTGAGAAGATTCACACACACACACACACACCATGAAGAACCCATTGATGCTTTAATCTAAGCTTTAAAAACTGTGCCAGGGGCCCCTGGGTGGCTCAGTTATGTGAGAGTCCACTTCTTGATTTCAGCTCGGGTCATGACCCCAGCGTTGTGGGATCCAGCCCCATGTTGGGCTCTGTGCTGAGCATGGAGCCTGCTTAGGATTCTCTCTCTCTCTCTCTCTCTCTCTCTCTCTCTCTCTCTCTCTCTCTCTATCTCTCCCTCTGCTGCTCTCCCTCACTTACTCTCTCATGAATAAATGAATAAGCAAACAAACAAACAAACACTGTGCCAAATTTTTCTTTCTCCTTATTTGGTATGCTGCAGCTTCTTTCACTATTTCTGCTAAGAGAGGAACCTGTTTCATCTATTTTTAACTGCCAGGTGGAGGCAACACAGTGAATAAAATTTGGGTTAATTTGTAGAGGTGTTTGGAAAGCATTTGAAAAATTACTGGTGATTGCTAGGCTCCCAAACTAAGTCATAAAGAGCAAGTCCCATACGGCAGATCTTTTGTCCTTTTGATAGACTTATGAACCCTGAGAGAACTCTTAGAGCCGGAACTGTGTGAGAATAAGGCTTCTGGACATTAGGTGAACATCTGAGGAGACTCTCCGTGGTGTCCTCATCATTGCTAACCATTCTTCAAGACCATCCAGTTGTCGCCAACTCTGCAAAGCACACCCTAGTTAATGCAGGTAGAGTCACCCACGGCTGTTCTGTGGTGACCTGAGACAGGTGTTTTCTACTGTGTCCTTTGATTAGGCATGAATCACAGGGCCTTTAACAATTTTTTTGCACACCAGCCTCTTCTATAAGAACGTGATCTGTAAGGTGACACAACGTTTGGCCTCAAGTATCAATAAATGCTTGAGGAGAGCGGTAGATGAAGTCCCACAGACAAAAGGAAAAAAGCTGACTGTGTGTCACAGGAGATGCAGGTAGAAACTTCATAACGACATGGAAATGATATTTACATTTCAAATGACAGGAAGTTAACTTAGAGCATCCAACTGACTTCCTTATGTAATTTCAGACTTGGATAGTGTTAGATAATTAGATAATAACACTTAGATAGTGTTATTTGGATGGCAGAGAAATTCAGGGAGTTTGCACCATGCTATAACAATGCATTAAGTCCTAAAAGATGAAATTTAATCAGGATAAATTTTAAAAAGCCTAATTTTAGATAAAAATGTTTTACAGTCCAGGATCAGGACACTGAAGCTTAATGTCATAACATGAAGAGAAGACCACACTTAATTAGAAATATTCAGCGAGCAGCCCATCAGTTGAACTGCTAAGCACTTTGCAAGTATCACTTAGCTCGATCCTCCTATCAGAGCATGATGTAGCAATATCAGAATCTGCAAAAAAAAAAGAGGCAGTTGAAATTGGGAGGGCTTCACTAACCCGCCCAAAGTAACACAATTAATACATGACACAACCCAGTAAGAGACCTCACGTCTCTGGACATAAAGCTCTGCTCTTGACCAACCTGCTACACTGATTCTCAAATACACTAGGTGTGCCGAGGTCCTCCAAAATAGTAATAACACTTTATGTTTCATTAATAGATGTGTTACATCCAGGCTAAGGAGGAGGGTTATTCTTCATTGCTTTTTGTACTTTTTATAAAATCACAGTTTTTCAATTCACAGCATCTCGGGGGTGGGGGGGAAAGCCCAAAAAGAAAGAGCGATTATAACTTTTGAGAAGACTTGAAAGGCCATGACCGCCATCTTGAAATGTCCAGAGAACGGTCAATTGCAAATTGAACTATTACTTTTTGCATAGCTCCAGAAGAAGAAACAAGTGGTGATAGGAAAAACTATTTGGCAATTGTGAGCGTCCAGAAACAGACAGATGGGAAATTCCTCTACACAGGAGAGTGTTTATTTGGAGGCGGATGACGCAAGTTCAGAGGGCTGTAGCAGGCTGGCAGGTTTGACAGGTGACTCCCAAGTTCCTTTCCCATCTACAGTTCTATAGCTATCAATCACCTAGTTTGTAGAACAAATGGAAATGTTAAAACTATGATTTGTAAAGTCGATGTCAACATTTTTGAAAAATGTGTATCAAGCATTTATTTGAATTACTGAACATTATATGTCAGCCACCTAACCTAGAAAAATGAAACATTCATATAAGAGTCAATAAGCCTGAAGCCAATAAAGACACAGAAGGAGATGGGACAGATCTGTTGGGTGGACAGTGTAACAGCTACTCCCCACAGGTGGTTCAGAAACCTCCCCCGTCTTGTTAGAATTCTCCAGGGTGCTCATCTCACTAAAAGCGATAATGGTATTTGTTTAGGAATAATATAAGCATTTCCACCTCTGAAACAGAATAGTTTGAATGTATTCAATAAAAATTGACAGCCAGTAGGAGAGACCATAACACAGTGACCAAGCACCAAAGGCCTACTGACTCTTTCTGCCCATTTACAGTGTTATATCTACTTTATGCTGTATTTGTAGGCCTAGGTTGTTTGTATCTGAACTTTTAATATATAGTTTATAATATATTTAAATTTTAAAAAATTTAATATTTACTTATTTTTGAGAGAAAGAAAGACAGAATGACAGAGCACAAGCAGAGGGCGGGCAAAGAGAGAGGGAGACACAGAATCTGAAGGAGGCTCCAAGATCTGAGCTGTCCGCCCAGAGCCCGACACGAGGCTAGAACCCACGAAGTGTGAGATCATGACCTGACCTGAAGTCAGTCACTTAACCGACTGAGCCCCCCAGATGCCCCATATTTAATGTTTTAATGTTTATTTTTATGTATTTATGTATTCATTTATTATTTGAGAGAGAAACAGTACAAGCGAGGGAGGGCAGAGAGTGAAAAAGACGGCAGTGGGCTCCAGGCTCTGAGCTGTCTGCACAGAGCACAAGGCGGGGCTCGAACCCATGAACCATGAGCCCATGACCTGAGCTGAAGCTGGATGTTAACTAGCTGGGCCACCTAGGAGCTCCTATAATATAATTTTTAATATACATATATGTGTTAATATGAAATTGGTCCCCAATTCAAACAGGCTACACTACATATGCCTTAATTTAAAGGTTGAAAAAGCAAATTAAAATTAAATGAAAGTTAACTTTATTTAAATTGTTTTAGTTTATTTATTTATGTATGTATTTTTTATTTATATAGTAATATAATTTACTGTCCATGTGGCTAACACACAGTGAACACAGTGTGCTTTTGGTTTTGCGGAGTAGATTCCCATGATTCATCACCTACATACAACACCCAGTGCTCATCCCAACAAGTGCCCTCCTCAGTGCCCATCACCCGTCTTCCCCCCTCCCCTGTACCTCCCCCCACCAAACAACCTTCAGTTTGTTCTCCATATTTAAAAATCTCTTATGGCTTGCCTCCTTCCCTCTCTGTAACTATTATTTTCCCTTCCCTTATCCCCACGGTCTTCTGTAAAGCTTCTCAAGATCCACATATGAGTGAAAACATATGGTATCTGTCTTTCTCTGACTGACTTATTTCACTTCGCATAATACTCTCCAGTTCTATCCATGTTGCCACAATGGCAGGGTTTCATTTTTCCTCATTGCCAAGTAGTACTCCATTGTATATATAAACCACATCTTCTTTATCCATTTATCAGTTGGTGGATATATAGGCTCTTTCCATATTTTGGCTCTTGTTGAAAGTGCTGCTATAAACTCTGGGAAACATGTGTCCCTGTGAATCAGCACTTCTGTATCCTTTCAATAAATTCCTAGTAGTGCTACTGCTGGGCAGAGAGAGAGCAAAAGAGCAAGTGCGCACATGTGAGCACGCACAAGTGGGGAAGGGCAGAGATAGAGAGAGAGAGAGAGAGAGAGAGCGCGAACCCCATGCAGGCTCTGCACCATCAGTACGGAGCCCGATGCAGGACTCAATCTCACAAACCACAAGATCTTGACCTGAGCCAAAGTCAGATGCTTAGCCAACTGAACCACCCAGATGTTCCAAACCCATTTTATAATGGAAGCAAAAATGAAAATGCATCTGTGTGACTTAACCCCAGCTACACTCTTCCTGTTGGTCTATGAAAGGTTGCTCTTTTCCGTATGTTTGCTTTTGTTTGTTTGTGTGTGTTTCTGTTCTGGTCATTCCCCCTTCATCTTAATTCAGTCCCCCTCCTTCCCTCACAGTAACTCACAGAAGGGTATTTAATATGTGTTCTTCTAATCCATTCTCTATGTGGGTATCTACTAATATGTGTCTCTTTAACAAAGATGTATTGTGTCTTTTAAGTCTAATTGTTTCCCTTTTTTTCACATAACACTATGCTTCTGAGACCCTGTGACTATTTAGAGATTGAATTCATTACTCTGGGCTCACGCAGAGCTCTCCATGTATCACACTTGGCTTCTCCATTCCCCGGGGGATCTCTCTACACTGCAGTGGGGGGGTGTCTGCTGCTTGTCTCCTTGTGAGCTGGGGGGAGGCCCTGGGAAAGTACTGGAGGGTAGAGTGCAGAATGCCTACAACAGGCAGAACGCACTCACCCAGTTCAGATCCCTGCTCCTGGAGGGACTGAGCAGCACACACACCAGCCACGACTGCAGGTGCGATTCTATTTCCCAAATTCTTGACAGCACTTGCTCTCATTCAATTTTTGCAAAATTGGTAATGTTTTTTCTTAAAATACATGCACAATTATTTAGAAGCATTTCCAGTTTCTACCACTGAAACTTGTCTGGTGACAGACAAGTTGCTTTGTCCATTTTTCTAATAGAATAAGCTTTTCTGAAACCTTATTAATTCTTTGATTTTTTATCATTTTAGAGAGAGAGAAAGGAGGGGCAGAAGTGGAGGTGAGGGGCAGAGTGAAAGAGAGAGAGAGAGAATCCCAGCTCAGCACAGAGCCTGATGTGGGGCTCAATCCCATGACCTTGGCATCACCACCTGATCCAAAACTGAGAGTCAGACGCTCAACTGACTAAGTCAAACAGGCACCCTTAAAAATCTTAATTCCGATGCAGTCATAATGTTAACTGTTTCTTTTCTGATCTTTGCCTTTTAGGAAAAAAAAACAGGTTTGTTCCAGAATGTGTTTGCTATCCTGTTATCATTTTTTGATGTTTTTTTCCTTTTATAGTCTATTGCCAAGTTGGTTTCCGTATAACACCCAGTGCTCATCCCCACAAGTACCCTCCTCCATCCCCATCACCTCCCTTCCCCTCTCCCCCTCTCCACCTTCCCCATCAGCCCTCAGTTTGATCTCAGTATTCAAGGGTCTCTCATGGTTTGCCTCCCTCCCTCTCTCCAACTATTTTTTTCTCCTTCCCTTCCCCCATGGTCCTCTGTTAAGTTTCTCCTGTTACACATACGAGTGAAAACATAAGGTATCTGTCCTTCTCTGCCTGACTTATTTCATTTAGCAGGACAGCCTCGAGTTCCATCGATGTTGCTGCAAATGGCCAGATCTCATTCTTTCTCATTGCCGTGTCGTATTGCATTGTAGTAATGCAACATTTTATTCTATATATTTGGTGGGATTCTCTCTCCTAATTAGTCTTTACTACATCAGCAGTTTTATATGTTCCATCCATAGTAAGACAAATTTCCTTGCAAGTTATGGTACTTTGATCACATACCAAAGGCACATACATTCATGGAGATCTTTCTGGACTCCTGTGCAGCAGTGATCTGTTTGTATTTTCCTGAACGAGTCTGCATGGATCTTATTACTATGAAATTGATCTTACTATATGGTAAAGAGACACTTTACTACTTGAATTCTGGGATACTTAATTTTAAGACACCCCAGTCTAAATTTTACAATGTTAAATAGAAACATTCAGTTCTTGACAATATTCTAATTAGACTAAGGAATACATTAAGTTACCACAAAGACATCCACACATTACCCTGGATAAAGATGCTGCCACCATGTTTACTCTGAAGTATAAACATTTATTTTT
This sequence comes from Suricata suricatta, assembly GCF_006229205.1. NCBI lineage: Eukaryota > Metazoa > Chordata > Mammalia > Carnivora > Herpestidae > Suricata > Suricata suricatta. The sequence continues at coordinate 139,171,502 of NC_043705.1, read as the reverse complement.
TTTATTGTAAGAGGAAGTTTTATAAAGTTGAAGGCTTCTTATAACTACAATCTGATGCCCAGCCCATTTTCTCATTTCTAAAATAAAAGGAATGAACACGATGATGCTGAAGGTCTGTTTAAACGCTGAAATTTTTATGAGCCTATAAAAATCATCCAAATAGAAATTTCAGTGAAAAAAGGTAATTTCCGTGTCTCTATTTCTAGACGAATTTCCTAGAAGCTAGGCTTTCCTCCTGCATTCACCTTCATGCCTCATTTCAAACATTTCCAACAGGATCGATTCTGTATGGATCAACTGAAGATACAGAAACATCCTTCATTTCAAAATAGGTTACGTAAAAAGTAAAAGTAAAACCAACACAGGACAATGAAACTTTAAGTTAAATTGATACTTCCAGTGCAACATGCTTCATGACTGAGGACGAGCAGTTTGACAAAATATGAGCTAAAAGGAGTAGACATACCTCATCAAACAAAATTGGTATTTCTAAACTGGCATTGCCCAGCTATGTCCTTATGAATTGGTTTTATGTAAGGATAAAAAGCTACTCTCCTATACCTAAATATCTAGAACATTTAATTGAAATATTTCTTTGTGTGTGGGGCACCTGCATGGCTCAGTCAATTGAGCGTCTGACTCTTAGTTTCAACTCAGATCATGATCTCAAGGTTTGTGGGTCCCAGCCCTGCTCAGACTCTACACAGACAGTGTGGGGGACTCCTTGGAATTTTCTCTCCCTCTCTCTCTGCCCCTTCCCCACTCTCCAAGTAAATAAACTTAAAAAAAAAAGAAATATTTCTTTGTGTGATCTTGAGGAGAATGGTACATCATTTGTAGTACATATTGTTAAATGATATTATGCATAATATTGCTTAAGACCATACTGGTAACTTATAATTAGGCCAACATCCCCCTTTGACCAATTTTATTTCTTCATATACTTTAGAGGATATCTACTATAGTTTTCAAAGATGTAAAAGAATTTGCTTTGGGGCATTAAAGTAACCATTTCATTATCACAATTTAAAAACAAGGCGATATTATACACTCCTCAGAATGGCTGCAATAAAGACAGATAATAAGAAATGTCTGGGATGTGGGCAAACTGTAACATTCGAACATTGCTGGCGTGAATCTAAAATGATACCGTCATTTGGGAAAACAGTTTGGCAGGTTCTTCAAATTTAAACATAAGCTCACCATACACAGAAATTACACTTCCGTGAATATATCCATGAAAATTGAAAATTTCTGGCCACACAAAGATGTTCATGCCAATGTTCATAGAAGCATTATTCATAATAAACCCAAACTGGACACAATGTAAGTGTTCACTAACTGGCAGATGGGTGAACAACATGTGGAATATCTCTACTTTGGAATACTAGTCAGCCGTTAAAAGGAATGAACCACCAGAATGTGCTAAAGCACAGATGACTCTCAAAAGCATTTTGAAAAACAAAATAAGCCACAGGCAAAAGATGACACATGGTGTGATTCCATTTTTATGGACTGTTTGGGAAAGGTAAAGTTATGGAGTCAGAAAGCAGATTAGTGATTCCCTAAAACTGTGCTTCCCCAAAGCAGAACTGGTCAGAATGATCTTTAAAAATCAACAACCACTTAAAGCCCCTGAAAACTGTCCTAAAGGCATATAACAAATGGAGAAATGTTTCTTCGAGACATTGACAAAATCTCAGTAAAAAGAGGATCTGTGGCATCTGAACCACAGCACACTCCCCTTCTTGTGGACCGATGTCATGGAAGCTCCACTCTGAATGTCTGGGGCAAAAAGACAGGGCTTCTTCTCCCACCACTGCCAAGTACAAGGCTGTAGTTTCTTTGCAGGAAGAGGACAGTATCAGTGCTTCTCCTCCCGGGAATTCTCTTATGGAGAAGCTCCATCTCAGGCAAGTGTGACTGAGGCGTCTGGGGCAGTCTTCCCTCAGCCAGTCCAGTTTGTAGGGTGGACACTCTGTCCCCCGCTGGCAAGCTGACAGTGTTGGGCTCCGACTGGCCTTGCTTCGGCTTAACTGTAAGAAGGAGGTGCCATACTGGGGGAGGCAAGCTGAGGAGACCAAGAGTTACCTGCCCAGCTAGTGCCTCTATCATAGAGCAGACGTATCATGCCAGAAATGCTCCACTGTCCCGACCCCCACCTCCGGAGCACTGATGCCAAGGCTCTGCACGAAGGGAGAGACACACGTAAGAGCAGAGGACCCCAGTGTTCTCCCTACAGGAACTGACCGTATTTGAACCAGAGCATGGAGAAGTTCAAGTGTAAGGGTCCATGGACGATCCTGGTAGTGAGCAAGGAAGAGAAGGCTGGCAGTGCCGTGACAGTAATAAATGAAGTGGTAGACCAGATGGACAGAGAGAGGATCCAGGAAAGAGGCAACCAGGAAGATACTTCCTGGAGTTGAAGCAAATCTCAAAGACTAGGGAGATTAAAAAAAAAAAAAAAAACACAGTGAAAAAGCCCGTCTACACCAAAGCCAGCCACAGAGTGAGGGTGAACTCAGAATGTGCCTAAGGAGGCAGCTTCAGAGAAGCAACATGAGATGCTAAATGGGAAAAATGAACTTCACCAGCCAAGTTACTAAAGAAATAAACAAGCAAACAAAATAAAGAAACGTGTGTGTGGAGAGGGGAGGAGCATCTAGAACTGCTGACATATATTGCCTAAAATGGCAAGGTTTCAACAGAAAAGATAAGAGATACACTGAGAAATAGGGACCCAAACGAAGGACAAAAAAAAAATTTTTTAAAGACATTGGAAACTACAGCTGAAGGAGTCCAGATGGTAGATTTCGCAGATTTCAAAGCAGTCAGTACAAATACGTGCAAAGAACTAAAGAAAAACATGCTTACAGAATAAAAGGATTGTATGACTAATGACGAATCAAACAGAATATCAATAGATAGAAATTATCAAAAAGAACCAAATGTAAATTCTTCAACTGAAAAGTAGAATCACTGAAATGAAAAAGTCACCAGAGGGGACCCACAGTAGACCAGAGCTGACAGAAACAAGACGAAGTAAACTTGAAGACAGACTAATAGAAATGATACAACCTGAAGAGCGGATAAGAAAGAAGGAAGCAACCTGAGCAGAGCGTCAGAGAAATGGTGAGTACCATTACATATTCCATTGTGCATGGAAAGGGGTTACTAGAAAGACAGGAGAGATAGAAAGAAACAGAAAAAAATCAAATAAATAATTATTGTAAACTTTTCAAGTTCAATGGACAACAAAAATCCACAAATCCAAGAAGCCCAATAAACAATAGGGTAAATCCAGAGAGAACGACACCCAGACACAAGATGGTTCTGTTAAAAGAGGGCAGGTGAGTAATCTTGAAAACAGCAGGAGAAAAATGACTCCTTATTTACAAGGAAATGTCAGGAAAATGGTTGTTGACTTTTCACCCGAAACAACAGAGGCAAAAAGCAGTGAGATAAATATTCCAAGTATGGAAAGAAAAATAGTCTCCCAACCAAGTATCTTATATTCAGTGAAATCGTATTTCAAAACTGAAAGTGAAATAGATACATTCTCAAATCAACAAAGACTGAGAGGTTTGTTGCCAGCACACCTTCCTTCCAAGAAATAATAAGGAAACGCCCTCAGGATGAAAGCCTGTGACGCGGGGCATTATTTTAAATCAATATAAACAGACAGGCGTGTCAGGGAGGCTCAGTTGGTTAAGCGTCTGACTTCAGCTTGTGTCTTGATCTCACAGTTCGTGAATTTGAGCCCCACGTCGGGCTCTGTGCTGACAGCTCGAAGCCTGGAGCCTGTCTTCGAATTCTGTATCTCCCTCTCTCTCTGCCCCTCCCCTGCTCATGCTCTGTCTGTCTCTCTCAAAAAAGTAAATAATAAGCCATTAAAAACATTTAAAAAATTAAAAAAACAAAGAGCACCAGTCAAGGTAATAATGTACTTGTAAAGGTGTAAATGCTTTACTCTTTCTCCTTCTTTTAACTGATCTTAAAAACAGCTGCAGAAATCAACATCTGTGTTGCTGTAATATTGCTACTACAGCATATATAAATAAAGCGTATCTGATGGCACAAAGGAAGAAGATGGGAGGGAAGGATTATTAGAGCAAGAATGACACCAGATCATTTATGAATACTCAGAAACCAATGAAGAGAACCAGAAATGATTAAAAAAAAGATTAATATGGCAAATTCTGTAAGCATATTCATTCTCTTCTTTCTTTTAAAGACATAAATTGTATAAAGTATAATTATAACAATATATTGTTGGTTTTGTAGTGGAACACAGATAGACATTAACAATAGCAGCACAAAAAATGGTAAGAGGAAAGTGGGCTACATAAGAATAGCTTTTCTACAAGTCACTAGAATTAAGTTAGTATAAATCTGGTAAGTCAATACGTACATTTAGGCTCCAAAGCAACTACCTAGAAAAAAAAAATTTTAAAGTAGTAAAAAAAAATAAAGGAATTAAAATGTTACACTAGAAAATAGTCACTTAATGCAAGAGAAAGCAGGAAAGATGAAGAGGGAAAAAGAAAGGAAGGAAGGAAGGAAGGAAGGAAGGAAGGAAGGAAGGAAGGAAGAGAAAGAAAGAAGAAAATAAATGAAACGAGCACAAGACACAAAAAACAAACCAGAACATAAAACATGGAAGACATAAATCCAACTATCACAGACTGAATACATGTGAATTATAATCCAATCACAAGGCGAAGATTTTCATGCTGGAGAAAGGAAAAACAAGATCCAACTATATGCTGCCTAGAGAGACACCCTTTTGATGGAAAGGTATAAGTAGATCGAAAGCAAGTGGATTGGAAAAGGGATACCGTGCAAACAGACAAGAAAAGAGAACCCAGAGTGGCAACCCTAATATCACACAAAACAGACTTCCAACCAAAAAGGTTACTTGTCAAAAGGGACGTTTTTAATGACAAAAGGGTCAGTGAATGTGGAAGATACAAAGTTTCCAAAAATAAATGTAGCTCACTACAGAGCCCCAAAGGACACCAAGCAAAAGCACAGACTTGATGATAGACACTGAAAAGTCAGAAATATTAGTTGAGGACTTCAATATCCCACTTAGAGTGATGGACAGACTACCTTGAGAGAAACCTAGACCAGCAGGACAGAATTAGAAGCCCAGAAACGAACCCGTACATTTATGGCTAGCCCTGGAATTCTGTATAAAACCCTTATCTGTTCGGTACAGGCTTTCTTAAAGAATTTTAGTTGACTTGCATAACTGCCTAGTTATGCTAAGTTTTTCTTAAAAACGGCATCTTTCAGCTTAAGACTTTGTTCTGTCCAGTTTTAAAAATGTTTCTTTGGAATCAAATAATTTCCTGCTTTCAATAAGGGCTGGATGCAAGGCTCCGATTTGGGGAAGATCGGGCTGCAGTCCGTGTTCTTACATCTGATCTTTTCCCTTGGGCAGGCACAGGGGAAGAGAAAGCGCTTTCTCTGAGGCTGTCATTGAAAGCGGAAGTTTATTTGTAAGCCGCACGCACCAGGTCAGCATGCTAGTGGAGACGTGGCTGCCCCTTGGGCTGGTCCTCGCGGCTCATCCAGCAACTTGAGAAACGTTTTCAGGCAAGTTGGCAGATACTGAGAGCTCATAAGGGACACGGTTCCAGGCACCTGGAGTACCTTGTGAAATCTGGTGACATTCCTTTTTGGGTTTAATTTTTTAATGTTTATTTATATATTTTTTTGAGAGCGAGAGAGAGAAAGAGAGGAAATGAGCAGCAGAGGGGCAGAGAGAGAGGGAGACACAGAATCTGAAGCAGGCTCCAGGCTCTGAACTGCCAGCACCAAGCCTGAGGCAGGGCTCAAACCCATGAACCGTGAGATCATGACTTGAGCTGAAGTCAAATGCTCAACCAGCTGAGCCACCCAGGTGCCCCAGTCTGGTTACATTCTTAATCCAGTATCAGGCTCATGTTTCTGCCACACAGCTTCCATTCTTGGGATCAAAAGATCCATCTTCTCTACCTTCAAGAAACTAAACACTCACCAGAAGCAGACAATTTTCTTTTTAAAAAGAAAATCTGGGTGTACGTAGAACGATATTTGTCTAGTATGTTTTTTCTGACTCAGTGGAACTGGAGCAGGGACCACGGGCCCACACACACACACAGGCGCAGAGGCCACAGGCTCACATACACTCACAGCACAGAGCAGGGCGGCTGTCTCCTCTTCCTGAAAGCACTTAAACTTCACAATCATTTCTCCTGTCAATTCACATTTCAGGACTCGGGGAGTAGGATCCACCTTTCCTGTTTGTTCCGTGGCGATGGAAAGGCATGGATGGACAGGCTCCTGTGTTTCTCCTCTGCCCCAATTCTATGCACTATCTGTGCTTTATGTCATCGAACTCTCGCTCTGGAGGGAGAAGAGATAACCCAGGGATCCCACGACAGAGAACCTGAGTCCTCAACAGGTTGCTGTTTGCACACAATCTCACACTGGATTTTGAAAGACAGATCAGGAGAGTTGAATATTTTACTGCTTTCAGTAGGTGGTAGTTGAACGCAAGGGGACATGGCCCAGAAAGCATGTGAGAAATCTCCAGGGAGTTCAGGGCAGACTTACAGGGGATTTTACTATTTAAGGGAAAACTGGAAGAAAATGAGCCAATGATAGAAATGAGAAGAATCTCGGGAAAGAGAGCGAAGAATAGTGGCGCTGAAAGGTCCAGGGTGAAAAGCGCTTTCTAAGTGTGAAGCCCACGGTATCAGGTGCTTTCGAGAAGTCAATAGGTTAAGAAACAAAAAGAGGCTATTATTTTGGCAGCCTGGTGATCCTGACCATTATGAGGAATTTTACTGTCATCTTGTGGGCAGAAGATAGAGCCGATAGGTGAAAAGATCAATAGGAAATGAGGAATTAGAGGCAAAGAATACACAGCATCCTTTCAAGACATGCGGTGTTGACAGCAAGGAGAGGATAGCTTGAAAAGGGAAAAAATATACGAACAAAGAATCTTTTCCTTTGTAAACTGGAAAAGGAGGGAATGATCTGGGCATGTTTTTAGGCCATGTATGTGGAGAAGAGGGAAGACCATTATTAAAACTTTGAGGAGGAAAATAGGTTATGAAGCAAGAGTCACAGGAATATGCAACAAAAAGGAGAGGCAGGGGAAAATGGTATTTTTAGAAAGAAGGCCCCATGGCTGAGAGGGTAATGAATGGACAGAAGGGTGAGAAATTGGAATTGTAGAATCGTCTCCTAAGAGCGGGGGGCGCTAGGAAGCGGGAAGCTTGAGGGAGGTGGGATATGGAGGAGAAAAATAAAGGTCACCAGGAATTTTGTTTATTATTTCCAGAAATCACTTCATGGGAGCTTTATGAGATCAGTTGCAATTATAAAGGACAGAAATTCACAATTTCTGAATGCATGTTGGGGATGAGACATTTCTATTATTAACTTTTCGAGGCTTTCCAAATTGTTCTGGATTCCTTCTTAGACGTGTTACAACTTTCTGGCCACATTTCAACACTCTACATGCACATCTTACTTCTAACATTCATTGTTTTGTTTTTATGACCGCACTATAGTAAGTCAGTCCCGTGCATTCCTTATAGGAAAGGGTATACGTTCTTTCTCCTAATGTAGATCAGCTGTTTTTGTAACCCACTTGTTTTCAGGACCGCTGTCAGTCTGGCCTCACGGACACACTGCCCAGGACTGAAGGCCCCCCACCCCACTCTGCTCCTCCAAGCCAGCTTCCCTCTGCATGGATTCTGGGTTTCTCTTTCCTATTTTTCACATCATAAATGAAAGCCCTCACATTAATTTGTGGTCTTCTGGGAATGGGTTCAATGCCTCATATTCTGAAGCACCTCCAAGCATTAGGAATTGAATCCCCCCTCAGATATGGTTCTGCTGTCCCTTTCCTGGAGTTTTAGAGAGGATGAAAGAAAGATGAGAAAAACCTGCCTCTTAAATGGACACTACATACAATCCTTTGAAAATAACCTATTTAACATGTTTAATATACTTCCAATGGAAATTACACAGCACAGCACACACACACACACACACACACACACACACACACACACACACACAGTCAACCTGTTTATAAGTTGGCTGTAGAAAATTTTATAGCTGGGGCACCTGGCTAGCACATGACTCTGAATCTCAGGGTCATTAATTCAAGCCCCACATTGGGTGTGGAGCTTACTTAAAAAAGAAGATTTAACAGCTAATCTCTGACCTATTCTTATCCCCAAGGATCCCTCTATAGAACATACCAGCTTTGTCATCTTCTTCCTCCTCTGGGATAAATTTTGTGAAGCAGTGTCATTCTCTGCTTTATCCAGATTCTGGTTATAGTAGAGACTTGAAGTCCTCAATAATCCCAGAAATAAGCCTTTCACTGAAGAAAGAATATAGACTTCGGGTGGGAAAAGCTGTGCCAATGACAGACAGGCACCAATAACAGGCTGTTATGATAGTGCGGTCAACTTTCAGTGAGTATTTCGACTCCCTCTTGATTATTTCCCTCCTTCGGGTACAACTTGGCAAGCTACCTCTACCGCCTGAAAAAGTGGAACACTGTTAATCAAAGAAAATCAGGTCCAATGTTCAAGTCTGGAAGACAATTCTGAGACATTATAAAGTGTGTCATCTTGGCAAGCAGCTGGAGTGCAACCATTTGGAGCAGATCTATTTCTCAATATGTGTGGAGACTAAGCTAAGACGTGCACGACAGTGTGGAATGGAGCATAAAGAAAGAGCAGCAGAGACCACATAAATATCAAGCAATGACCTTCCGTTTGGAAGTTGAAGGCAATTCTTCACATGGCGTCTCTGCATTTAGAATTTATTTCTCTGGGTTCTCAGGCACAGGTGGACTGTACTAAGAATAAATAATATCATGGTCCAGAAAGCCTTGGGGGGGGTGACTAGCAGAAAAAAGGACTACCTTAAATAAGTGGCAATTTCAGAATAAGAAGACGGCCATTTCATTTAGTGGCTGTAAAGTTTTAAAGGAGAAATAACACCATCAAAATGTGGTCATGACCTTGGAAAACATTTAGTCAATTTTGTCTGTTTCTCAATGCTCACTGAGTTTGATTTCAATAACTAACAGACAGAAAGTATATTAAACAAACAGAATTCTTGTCAATGAACCATTTTAATAGAATACATAATTCCTGAGTAAAGAGATGTATTAAAATATCATTTTGCTAACAACCCATTGAAAAAAAAATGACCACAGATGCTCCGAAGTAGTTGAGACATTGTCTTTTGCTCAAACTCTACAAATATTTTCATCTTGAGAATATGCAAATCAATATTTGCACTTAATTTTCTCTCAATTACCTTTCCTGCAGAATTTTATATGACATGTTCAGTCTTATTTGAATTGCTTATTTGTTTATCAAAATATCTTGGTCTAGAATTCCACCTCTTTAGCCTCAGAACAGTGTTACTGAACAGCATGCTAGTACGTACACAACAGTCTGCAATATCCATTTCTAGCTCACCGGATCTCAGTCCTCGTTTTCAAAATTATCATGACTTTTATATTTTAACAACATAAACAATGATCTACCTTACAAACCACCCGGACAGTCTAGTCACCAATAACTGTTTATAACACATACGTATTTAGGTTTTTAAATTATTATTGATGATTCATTTTCAAACCCACTTTGGTTTCTGCTTCCTCCACTCAAAACCTCTTATAGAATTACTGCAACGTGTTATCTTGAAACTGAGGGAGACCCACAGATATCTAATATATAGCCTCACTTTACAGATAGGACCTGTGGGGCCCAGAGAGGGTAACACAACTTGGAGATAGGTTTTCTCTGCCTAAGAAAAGTCATACTGTATAACAAGCCAAAGGGAAAATGTAATGTAAAGAAGTGGTCTCCAAAGTCTTTGATTTTAATGAGAAAAGATAATAGCTTCTCTCTTTTTCTTCTGGTCAAATGAGTTAGTTTCAGACTTAGAAAGTTTGGTCAAAACACTCTCAGAATCTCAGAATAGTAGAGCCAGATGAGGGGGTGCAGTTTTCTTGTTCCCAGCTGCCCCTCTGGGAGATGAATGGCCTCTGCCCAGGCCTGTCTAGAGAACGTTCTTCTCCATGGAGGTATAATGTGCACACTGCAGATGGGGTGATCCACTCCCCAACATTCTGCCCGTGGCTCTCTCACTAGAAAATTTAGCTCCTCAGAAAGCTGGCCACACTCATTTTGGGTATTTTACTTTATGTTTGCTCATTGTTTTTATGCCTTAATTTTACTTTCACCTAAAAAAATTAGCCATGAGCACAAGCATTAGTCTAAGAAATCATTACTACCCCAGTAATAAAATGGGTGCCTTAATTCTCCTTCTTGGCTCTGCACAAGCCCTTATATTGTCTGGAACATATTATGTTCTCCAGTTCTTGAGAGTTCCTTCGAATTATAAATATGCTCCCTGGAAAAAGTTGACAAGTGAAGACCAGCTATCCCTGAAACTGAACAGAACCGTGGCGTCCCACACCTCCAACTTTGAAGGAAGGCCAGTTTCCTATTGCTTTATAAGAGAAAGAAAAACTCTCTTTCCCTGATCTATGACAACTTAAATATCCTTCTGTTTTTGGCCAAAACTGAGAAGGAGCAGTTGAGAAACCAAAGAGACAAAACATCTCAATATAAACCATTTTAAGCATTGGATTTCAAAAGAGGTGACTCTGCCTCCCAGGCACATCTGCAATTTCTACAGATACTTTCGGTTGCCAAAACTAGAGTGAGGAGGTGTACCTCGCCATGCCGTGTCAAGTGTTAGACGTCAGGAATGCCACCAGACAGCCTACAATTACAAGCCATCAGGCACAACAAAGAATCCTCCAGTCCAAAATATCAGTGGTGCTAAAGGTGAGAGCTTCAATCTAAATTCTTGCGATTGAGCGCCACCTGGCTGGTTCAGTCGATTAAGTGCCTGACTCTTGATTTTGGTTCAGGTCATGATCCTAGGGTCATGGAGATCGAGCCTGTTTAAGATATTCTCCCTCTCCCCCTCCTCCCCTTTTTGCGTGCTCTCTCTCTCAAAATACATAAATAAATAAAGTCTTGCCCTTCAGACTGTTGTCTCTGGCGACTTCGGGCTCCTCTAAGAGCATGTTAGACACCTGAGTCCCATCACAGACCTAAGGGATCAATCTATGGCAAGGTGGCCAGATGACTCACGTAGACCGTCACACTTGAGAAGCACATTACATAACACTTTGACAATCCTTAAGTGTTCCAAAATATGATCTGTCTTATAGCCCAAAAGGACACCCTTAACTTAAAAACAGGCTCACTAGCACAGCATCCTGTTTTTACTTCAATATTACTCTTATAGCCAGTAGTTCCACCAGATACTACATTGTTACATACAAAAAACTCCATTGCTCAACAATATGGAAAACTCATGTAGGACACACTTAAATGCAGTGGACCCTCTAATAGGATAAAGGACCTTAGAATTGTCTGGAAAGAGGTATCATAGTACCATTTCTCCAAATTATTTCACTATGGGATAATCTATTTTTCCTCAAAGCATTTAATAGTCCTAAGTGTTCACAGAACGCATTTTCCTTTTCTCAGCATAGGAACTAAGGAGCAACTAATTAAGTTCAGACCTCTCTCAATAGAGTCTTGAATTAGTTATTACCTGAGACACATGTGGCTTCAACAAAAGGCAAAGCCCGTGGCCAGCTCTGACAATGAGAGTCTGACTACAATCCCATAGAACCTCAGCAAGAGAAAAACGTTATCAAGTCAGTGCCCGAGCAGAAGAATCTGGCAGAGGGAATTTCTTATATTCCAGAAAAATCTCTTGGCCACTGTTCTCTACTGAAAGGACAAAGTTTAGGCCCAAAGATGAATTACATCATTCAGAAATCATATTAAAAAGATCTGTGCTTTCCTCACATCATCTGATGGTTTTAGTGATGTAAGATTTTCTGCAATATGCAATAAGAGAAAAATCTTCTAACAAGCAATTTTTGGGGACAGACTGCAACACAGAAAGGAGATAAAATATAAGTAATTCAATGTCAATGGTGACTTTATTATGCACATAAATTCTAGGGAGTCACAAACTGTCTCTTTTCCTCACTAATTATATTAAAGGTTATTTAAGATTTGCTTACTGAACAGAACTGCCATGGTGTGGACAGGTTTGCGAAACCACAAACATTTCCTTAGAAAACAGCAATCCTTGGAGTTGAAACAGACAAGAGTTCAAATCCCTGGCATTTAATGTTCAAGATACCTTGAAGTAGACACAGCATCACCTTATCAAGGAAATCAAGTACCTTTCTAATTGTGATTAACAGTGAAGACACAGGATCTGGAATCAGACATTTCTGGGTTCAAACCTCAAAAGTCCTCCTCATTAAGGCCTGCAAACTCCCCACGCCTCACATCCCTGGGCCCATGAAGGAAAGGGCTGTGCCTTCCTCTTCAAACACCTGTGCAGACTGTGACACCAGACATGTGACATGAGAACACAGCCCAGGGGCCTGTGCACAATAAGGCATCACTGCCAGCAATTACTATCGTATATTTAATACTTACATTTGTGGGGCGCCGGGGTGGCTCAGTCGGTTAAGTGGCCGACCTCAGCTCAGATCATGACCTCATGGTTCATGGGTTCAAGCCCTACATCGGGCTCTGTGCTGACAGCTCAGAGCCTGGAACTTGTTTCTGATTTTGTGTCTCGCTCTCTCTCTGCCCCTCCCCTATTCACACCCTGTGTCTCTCTCAAAAATAGATAAACATTAAAGAAAATTTTTTTTAATTTACATTTTTAAGGCTGTCTAGCCATTCAGATGTCACTGGATGAGAGACCATCATTACAGTTTGTCTAAATCTTTCTCGTGGAGTTATTCTGAGTGAATAATGAGCCCGATCTCTCTGCCAATCAGCGGTGTGACAAAGGAATAATGGACCCAACCAATTCTGCTGATCCGTCGAGGGAGAAATACCAGAGCTACATTTTACCGAGGGTAGCCTTCATTCAAGAGCAGTATCACCAACACAAAATAAAGATTAAAAAAAATTCTAGGGTTTTATTCAATTACTTTAATAAGTTTTCTATAGTTTCTTTTAACTCTTTGGCTAAGCTTATCCCTATGTATTTCATGGTTTTGGGTGCAAGTGTAAATGGGATCGATTCCTTGATATCTCTTTCTGCTGCTCCATTATTGGTGTATAGAAATGCAACCGATTTCTGTACATTGATTTTATAGTCCTGAGACTTTGCTGAGTTCATGCATTAGCTCCAGCAGTTCGGGGAGGGGTCTTTCGGCTTTTCCATGTAGAGTATCATGTCACCGGGAAAGAGGACAGACTTATTCCTTGCCAGTTTGGATGTCTCTTACTTCTTTTTGTTGTCTGATTGCTGAGGCTAGGACTCCAGGACTACGCTGAAAACACTGGTGAGAGGGGCATCCCTATCGGGTTCCTGGTCGTAGGCGGAGAGCTCTCCGGTTTTCCCAGTGAGGCTCTACCAGCTCTGGGTGCTTCATATATTGCCTTTATGGTGTTAAGGCATGTTCCTTCCACACCTACATTCTTGAGGGATTTTATCAAGAAAGGATGCTGTATTTTGTCAAATACTCACACCTGCCAGAACGGCTATCATTAACAACTCAGGAAACAACAGAAGTTGGTGAGGATGAGGAGAAAGAGGAATCCTTTTGCACTGCTGGTGAGAATGCAAACCGGTGCAGCCACTCTGGAAAACACTATGGAGGTCTCTAAAACAATTAAAAATAGAACTGCCCTATGACCCAGCAATTGCACTGCTAGGAATTTACCCAAAGGATACAAAAATGCTGATTCAAAGGGGCACGTGCACCCCCTATCAACAATAGCCAAATTATAGAAAGAGCCCAAAAGTCCATCATCTAATGAATGGATAAAGAACATGTGGTTTATATACACAATGGAATACTACAGGTGATGAAAAAGAATGAAATCTTGCCATTTGCAACAATGTGGATAGAACTAGAGGGTACTATGCTAAGTGAAATAAATCAGTCAGAGACAGACAGGTACATGATTTCATTCATATGTGGACTTTGAAAACCCAACAGATGAACACAGGGGAAGGGAAGGAAAAATAAGATAAAAACGGGGAGGAAGGCAAACCTTAAGAGACTCTTAGGGGCGCCTGGGTGGCTCAGTCGGTTAAGCCTCTGACTTCGGCTCAGGTCAGATCTCACGTTCGTGGGTTCAAGCCCCGTGTCAGGCTCTGTGCTGACAGCTCAGAGCCTGGAGCCTGTTTCGGATTCTGTGTCTCCCTCTCTCTCTGACCCTCCCCCTCTCATGCTCTGTCTCTTCTGTATAAATAAAGCATTAAAAAATTAAAAAAAAAAGAGACTCTTAAAGATGAGAACAAACTGAGGGTTGCTGGAGGGATAGGTGGGAGGGATGGGCTAGATGGATGATGGGCATTAAGGAGGGCACTATTTAGGGAAAGCATTGAGTGTCATATTTAAGAGATGAGTCACTGGGTTCTCCTCCTGAATCCAAGACTACACTGAATGTCAACTAACTTAAATTTAAATTTAAAAAAATTCAAGGGTTTATCATGAGTCACATGGTGAGTTCAAGGTGTTGGGGAGACACTTTACTGATTGTCGCCATGCACATATTCAAGGCTACCCTGAGCACAGGATCTCGGCAAAGGTGAGCCACCTGCATGTCTTGTGATTCCATGTGAAACTGTAGAATAGGTTTGTTTCCCTAACAGCATTTAATCATCAGATAGATGCACTTTAATTCTCTCAGCTCTAATGTTTGTGATGCAAGAGTTAAAAGCACATCTTGGAAACTTCGCTGGTCTAGGAACAAGGAAAATACACTGCAGTGTCCGTTCTGCTGTGAGTGCCCACGCCCATCAGAAAGTCACTTAATCTCTTCCAGCATCTATCTCCTTGTCTGAACAAGAGAGAAGGAAATCCTCATATTGCTTTGTTCACAAGGTTATTAAAAGAATTCATTTAGGTGATAGAAAACAATTTATATGTTTAAAAATGATAATATTGTTCATTGATTCCATCACATTCCCCAAAGTCTTTTCTTTATGCTGTGTAACAAAATCACATGATTCTCCCATAAGGCTCAGCATAATTGTTGTTGGTTGCTCTAGGTGAATATGAAATTGTACAGGTTGACACATAAAAGCAAGGAAACTGTTTCTTAGAAGTGAAAAAAGACACAAAGTTTTGAAAGCAATGTTCTTCCCCAATGCCACACAATAAAAAATGGAGATGTAGCTATTCAACAAATACTGACTGAGCACTTATTATGTGTCAGGTGCTTCCCAGGTGTTTGGACTACATACGAAATGAAAACATATGAATTCTTGCCCTCATGGAACTTAGATTCTAGTAGCAGGAGGCAGAATATAAGTAATTCTTATACCAAATCAACAAAGTACATCATCTTGGAAGCTGCTAATCATGTATTTTAAACAAGAAGAGTAGAATGTGAGAGACAGGAAGGCTAAGAGCAACCAGGATAGTCAAAGTAGGTGTCCTTAAGAAGGTGACACTGAGCAAAGAATTGGAGGAGGGGAGCTATGTGGGCTTCTATGGCTTAAACCTTCCAGGACAGGGAAGGAGCCGTGCAAAGGCCCCGAGGCAGAACAAAACTGGTATGCACCTGCGTGTACAAAGCAGGTGGTGGAACCAGGCACAGTGAGCAAGGAGGAGGGGCTGGGAGGTAAAGTCCAAGAGAGGACAGGAGAAAAGTTGCCACCCACCACGTCTCAAAGGGGGAGGAAGAGGTGGGAGGAAGCAGGATGCCTGTGGTTGGAACACCGAGAGCAGAGCACTTGGGCACAGGCAATAAGCGTGCATTTTGTCTTGGGGAATTTAACGATAAGATGACTGGAATTCAGTCTGCTTTCCCTTTACACCATGCGTGGCAACTCTAGGCAGTATCAAAGATCAAATACTCAACTCCTACATTTTCTATGGGTCTAAGTTCAAAATAATTGTTGTGGTTACTGTGAAAATTTAATTATATGCAATATATGTACTTCGTGCTATAGAGTCAACTTCTAAAACCTGCAGACTCAGCTACATGCATCCATTTCAAGAGGAATGTTCTAGCACTATGGCCTGCCTGAACTTGCTTTGCGTAAAGTCTCTGTCTCCAAGCCATGGTACTAGAGTCGTGCCTTCAGATCCAGTCAGGACAGATAGTTACCTTGCCGGCAAAGAAACGGATCACAAGTTCCATTCCAAGGAAGTGCTTTGCATTTTCCTCATAATTCAAAATTAAAACAGTAAAGTAGACTGTAAACCACAAGGTGTAATATCATGTGTGTGCAAATTTTAGTTCATACACATACTGTTTTACTTCTTGTTTTCAGTAACATCTTCATAATAGAAAATATGTTTAAATTGTTATTCTTTTTTTGACATTTATTTATTTTTGAGAGACAGAGGAGACAGATCATGAGCAGGGGAGGGGCAGAAAGAGAGAGAGAGAGGGACACACAGAATCGGAAGCAGGCTCCAGGCTCTGAGCTGTCAGCACAGAGCCCAATGTGGCGCTCAGACCCACAAACCGTGAGATCATGACCTGAGCTGAATTCGGACACCTACCTGACTGAGCCCCCTAGGAACCCCTTGTTATTCTCATTTAACTGTAAACTTGCTGTTAGGGGCCCCTAGGTGGCTCAGTCGGTTAAGCATCAACTTTGGCTCAGATCATGATCTCATGGTCTGTGGGTTTGAGTCCCGCATCGGGCTCTGTGCAGGCAGCTCAGAGCCTGGAACCTGCTTCAGATTCTCACTCTCTCTCTCTCTCTTTCTCTCCTCTCTCTCTCTCTCTCTCTCTCCCCTACTCATACTGTCTCTGTCTCTCTAAAATGAATAAACATTAAAAAAATTTAAACAGTAATACTACCCATTACTGTGAGACACCAAAAACTAATGTTTTCTTCAAATTTTCCCTATGTATGAAGAATTATTGAGCTATTACTTATTTCCTTTATTCTAGCATAATATTTATTTTTATCTGTCTAAATATACAAAGTACCAAGAAAATTTCATTTTCATTTCTTCCTTAGGTCATTATATTCATTTGATTTCATAATTATTATTGAAAATAACTTTTTGTGGGACTCCTGGGTGGCTTAGTTGATTAAGCATCTGACTTCAGCTCAGGTCATGATCTCATGGTCCCTGAGTTCAAGTCCCACGTCGGGCTCTGTGCTGACAACTCAGAACCTGGAGCCTCCTTCAGATTCTGTGTGTCCCTCTCTCTCTCTCTCGCTGCCTCTCCCCTGCTCACACTCTGTCTGTGTCTCTGTCTCTCTCAAAAATAAATAAACATTAAAAAAAAGAAAGTAACTTTTTGCATAGAGAAGGAAATGTTTAAAAAAATGATTCATTCTAGTTTTCAGATAGGCAAGGCAGGCCCGTGACTGGAAGCAAGTCCTTGATTTTGGTTCCTAAATATTCAGTGCGTGAAGTACAATAAAATCATTTAGTCTGGAGGCCAACTTCATTACTTTTGGCCACAGTGGGAAAGTTTCATTAATGACCGAATCAATAAATGGATCAATCAGAAAAAATGAAAACAGTGTAGAGAACAGAAAGGAACAGCCAATAGGAGTGTTTGTACCAGATGCAGGAGGCGAGGACCAGCGTTACCCGGTCTATGTTTACGGTGATCAACTGATCTGTCTCCTTGCTTTCCGTACTGAGAACATACTTCAGACAACTGTAATTGTTATTTCTAACTACAGTAACAATTAAATCGTGTGAATGATACCCAGCAATGTATTTTTTTTTAAATTCTGGTTTTACAAAAGCATAACGAGAGAGGACATCAAGCATGACTCCATCACACCATCGCTGAATGGGCCCCTTCAGGCATAAAAGTAGACAGCTGATGCTTGTCACCCATGAGCCACACTGAGAATCAACATTAAAATAAACACACTTGAATGGATACTTGTTATGAATACAGACATGAGAGAAGTCATTTTATTTGATGACAGAAAACTGATGAATGTATTTTCAAACCATTAAGTAGCAAAGTATTATTTTTTCCTGATATACAAACTTTAAGCTATAATGATTCCTTTCACATATGTATTATATTATGACCCAACAGAATACAAAATAGGCTATAATATAACACAAAACTATATACCAGAAATTTTGCTCACTGTCAAAACACTTATTTTTTTTAAAAAGAGAGACATTATGATCATTTCTGTAGCTATTTATGATAAATTAATCCATATGTTAACATTTATTGAGATATTTGAGTATACCAATTATCATTGTAGCCTTTAAGCAAAATGGGACTGAGTCTCTTTTGGTGCAATAATAAAGCGTTACTAGCACTTTCAGACACATTTTCTGCATTATTTGTGCACTTGCAGGTGTTTCTTTAAAAAAAAGGAAAATAAAAGTTTCTTGAGCTTACTGACCATCTATTACTTTCTTACTGTAAAATATTCTGAAAATAAACAATATTAAAAATAAAATGACTATAACATCACCTGAAAAATACAGTAGACTACTTCATTTGTATTTATATTTAATACTTTATAATACTTTTCAAATTAAAAATGGCACATCAGTCAAAGAAAGGCAAATATCATATGATTTCACCCATATGTGGGATGTGAGAAATAAAACAAACTAGCAAAGGGGAGAAAATAAGAGAGAGATAAGCAAGAAATGGACTCTTAATCGTAGAGAACAGACTGACAGTGACCAGAGGGAGGGAAGGTTTGGGGATGGGTGAAAAACGTGACAGGGATGGAGGAGGGCACTTGTGACTGATGAGCAGCGGGTGACGCACGGAAGTGTGGAATCACATCTTGTACACCTGAAACAAGGGTTAACATGGTATGTTAACAAACTCTATTAAATAAAAACTCTAAAAACGATATCACACTCTCGGTTTTATGATCTGATTTTGTAAAATTGTTTTTACGAGATTTTTTTAATCAAAAGGTGAGCTCCTAACACCAATCTCGGTGATGATTTGGGGGGGTTTTATACCAAAAAGCAAAGGCAACAAAAGCAAAAACAAAAAAGTGGAACTATATCAAACCAAACAGCTTCTGCAAAGGAAAGGAAGCCATCAACACACTGAAGAAGCACCCACCCGCCTGGATGGGCGAAACTCTCTGCAAACTGTACGTCTAACAAGAGATCAAGGTCCCAAATCAAGAACTCATCCAATCGAATAGCAAACACAAACAATCTGACTTAAAAATGGGCAGAAGATCTGAAGAGACATTTCCAAAGAAGATATATTCAAGGAACAGGCACATGAACAGATGTTCAGCTAATGAAAAAGATGCTCACTAGTCATCAGGGAAATGGAAATCAAAACCACAGTGAGCTACCAGCTTATACCTGTCCAAACGGCTAATATCAGGACGCCAGATAACAAATGCTGTCCAGGGTGCAGAGAAAAGGGAACGCTGTTAGACCGCTGGTTGGCATGTAAATTGGTGCAACTACTATGGAAAACAGTATGGAAACCGTACAAAAAGTAAAAGTAGAGCAGCACCCGGTGGCTCAGTCAACTGAGCATCTGACTCTTGATTTGGTTCATGTTATGATCCCAGGGTCGTTGCATCCAGACCCACGTTGGGCTCCACGCAAGTGTGGAGCCTGTTTAAGATTCTCTTCCTCTCTTCCTCTTCCCCCTACCCCTGCTCACATGCTCATTCTCTCTCTCTAATAAAAATAATATAAAAGTAGAACTATGATATGACCCAGTAAACCCAGGTCTAGATAATTATCCAAAGACAATGAAAACTCTAAGTAGAAAAGATAAATGTACCCCATGCGTTCACTGCAGCATTATTCACAATAGGCAAGACATGGAAGAAACCTAAATATCCACTGGTGGATGAATGGATAAAGAAGATGCGTTATGTGTGTACATATATGTGTGTATATGTGAGTGTGTGTATACACCTATAATGTATCATGTATGTGTCACATATTTATCACATATCATACATGCATACATATATACAATGTAAATACATATAATGGAATATATACAACATTCCATACATATAATATTAGGATATACAGATTCCAACACACACATGAACACAATAAAATATACTTCAATTAAAAAGAATGAACTCCTGTCATTTGCAAAGACATGGGTGGAGCCTGAGGGGCTTATGAGAAGTAAAATAAGTCAGACAGAGAAAGTCAATAACAGTGTGATCTCTTTTATATATATATACTCTAAAGAAACAAGCTAATAGATACAGAAGACAGATTAGTTCTTGCTAGAGGTGGACGTGGGGACAGTGGGCAAAATGTGAGTCCAAAGGTACAAATTTCAACATTATAAAATGAATAAGGCATGAGATGCAATGTATGGCATGGTGACTATAGTTGTTGTTGGTCTTGTTGTTTTATTTCAAGTTTTTATTTAAATGCTAGTTAGTTAAAACGTATGGTAAAATTGTTCCCAGTGTAGAATTTAGTGAATCATCAGTTACATATAACACCCAGTGCTCATCACAAGAACCTTCCTTAATATCCATCACCCATTTAGCCCATCTCCCCCTCCTCACTCCTTCAAACCTCAGTTTGTTCTGTATGGTTATGAGTATCTTATGGTTTGCTTCCCTCCCTCTTTATTTTTCCTTGTCTCCTAGGTTACTCTGATTTGTTTCCTAAATTCCACACATGAGTGAAATCATATAGTATTTGTCTTCCTCTGACTGATTTATTTCACTTAGCATAATACACTCTAGCTCCATCCACGTCATGGCAAATGGCAAGATTTCATTCTTTTTGACAGCAGAGTAATATTCCATTATATATAATATATATTACAGAATATATATATGACATATATATTACATATATATTACACATATACGTATATATACAAGATCTTCTTTAACCATTCATCAGTTGATGGATATTTGGGCTCTTTCTGTAATTTGGCTATTGTTAATATGCTGCTATTAACATAGAGATGCATGTGTCTCTTCGAATCAGTATTTTTGTGTCATTTGTGTAAATACCCAATAGTGCAATTGCTGGGTTGTAGGGTAGTTCTATTATTAACTTTTAGAGGAAACTCCATACTGTTTCCAAAGTGGCTGCACCAGTTTGCATTCCCTCCCCTTTCTTTGCATCCTCACCAACATCTGTGTCCTGAGTTGCTAATATCAGCCACTCTTACAGGCGTGAGGTGGTATCTCTTCCTGGTTTTGATCTATATTTCCCTGATGCTGAGTGATGTTGACTGACTATAGTTTATATAGCTATACTGCATATTTGCAAACTGCTAAGAAAGCAGACTGAAAAGTTCGCATCACAAGGAAAAATCGTAACTATATGTGGTGATGGATGTTAACTAGACTTACTGCGGTGATCATTTTCCAATATATACAAATATCAAATCATTACACTGCACACTTGAAACTAATATAAGACTACAAGTCAGTTATACTTCAACTTATAAAAGTAAAGCAAGGAACATAAAAAAGTACCATTTTACTGTGAGTAAACTATACATCAATAAATTGATTAAAAAGGAAAAATAATTAGTGCTGTTGGACTGAGATTTCAAAATAAAAGCAGTGTCTACATGATAAATAAACTGAAATCATGAGGAAAGAAACCTATCTTCCACACGTGTTCTTGTCAATATACATAAATACAGAATGCAACTCTAATGGTTGCAAAGTATTCCATTTTAGAGAGGTACTATAGTTTATTTCACCAGTTGCTTGTGATTCATCTTACTCTCCTCCCCTCCTTATCTTTCTTGTTCTCACCTCCTATCCTCTCCCTCTCACCTTGTTTAGCATGATTAAAAATGGTCTGAGCATTTCCCATGTTCCATTCAGCTTCTGTTGCAGATTTACATATTATCATCACGGTCCCAATCACAACTTTCTAGCTAGTCATTATCAGTGCACCCACTTTACAGATCATTGAAATGAGGTTTAAGGAGATTGAGAGAGAGAAACAGAAAAAGAGAGAGAGAGCACAAATGGGGGAGGGAGCTGTAAGCACAGAGACCGATGTGGGGTTTGAACTCATGAACTGCAAGATCACGACCTGAGCCAAAGTCGGGCGCTGAACCGACTGAGCCACCTAGGCGCCCGAGGAGGGTTCTTACAAAAGGCCTTTTCCTTTTCTGCCTTCTGTTTTCTATTAGCCTTCTCTTCCCCTAGCACTGCCAGAACATTACACCTAGTAAAACTGTTTCTGTACTCGTGGGGTATTTGATCCACAACTACTGTTCCTGACCTAGATCAGCATTTCTGCTCATCCAGCAAACTCTAGTGCTGTCACACTTGTCCTTCCTTCACTGGACCCCCACACTGTATTAAAACACTGGCTGTTCTCAAGTACCCACACCTCCTTGGTCCAGTTTCCTTCCATTACCAGTCTGGCAAAATATCCAATTAGGCCTTCTACCTACTTCATGTATGAGTTCCAACAACATGATTACTGCTGGAAAAACAGCCCAACTGAGCAGACTGCCATTCTGAGAAGGCAGGCTGTGAGGAGTCCCCGGCTCCACCTACCCTCCTAGTCACCCTGCCCACTAGTCAGACTACACATCCCCTAGTCACCTCGCCCACTAATCACACTGGCCATGGTCTGGCTCCTCTGTAAACCAATCTGCTGACAGAGCCTTCACATCATCTATCTGTCTGTCAGGGATGATCCCATGTCACCTACCCTGTACAAGTGAAATCCTCTTCCACTGGTTTCCATGACTCCCACTCTCCCAGTGTTCTCCGAACTGGCTCATCCCCCTTTCTCACAATACTCTCTGGGTTTCTCTGTCCACTTTTAAAAAGAAGCAGAAGTCCCAAAATGGAGTCACTTGTGCTAAGCCCAGGTCACCAAACTGAGACTTAATACCTAACTCAACTGAAGTTTCAGCCTCTCCCAGGATCGTAATCTTTAATCAGTCAGCCTGGAATGTCAGCACCAGTGAAGTAATCGTAATCGGCCTGACAGACCCCTGTGTCACCCAAAGCAAGATGACCTTGCTTGAAATAACAGACTCTGTGCTTGGAAGTTCTTTGTCTGCTATACTGCCTAGACTCCATTTTGTACAGCTCATCAGGGATCCTTCCTATCTTTCAGATAGGATGCTGCCCAATTCATGAATTGCTGAATAAGGCCAATAAGATCTTTAAAATTTTGTCAGTTGAATTTTGTTTCAACACTTGTAACTGTTGATAATCCTTAGGGTGCTGCAGTAGGAACTGTGCTAACTTACACTCTGTCCCTTGACAGTGTTTTTCATGTTGCCCATCACTAGTTGCTTGCTTAATGATACCTCAGTTCCACAGACACCCAGCCAAGATCTTGCTCCTGAATCTCAGCCTATGTATCTACTTGTTTACTTGCCTATTTCCTTAGAAATCCAGTTCTCTGTCTTTACCACTGGATAAAACACAGTTGCATTCACAATCAAAGGAAAAGGAGTTGATGTGTGTGGCTGTATCTTACTTACCTTTCAGATCTTGGCCTAGATACTGCTTTCTCTAGGAGGACATCTAGCAGCACAAAATCTAGATGAAGTGCCCTTCCTGTCCTCCAGCACCCGGGACTCCTCTCATAGTCCTTCACACGCTGTATTATACCTTCATATACATCTTTCATTCTTTCTCAGTTGACTGTCCCCCATGAGGACAGACAAGATGCTAATTTTTTTCACTATTGTATTTATGACACTGCACAGTACACACAGCAGGTGTGCTTATTACTGGGATGAACTGAATGGAATGGAATTAACTTCACCTGGATTCTCTAACTACAGGCCACCAAAGCTAGGTTGTTTTGTCCTGCCCTGGTACTCTCCATGTCTCAACTGTCTCTTTTTGGGGACGATTGCTCAGACGTTCTCCTCAAGAGCCACTTTCTCCAAGGTTATCAGCTCTCGTTAACTAATGCGAATGAAGCCAATGAGCCATCTATTTTTCAGGGTAGAGGAATCTACAAATCCATCTGGGTTCTCCTTGACACCCTACCATACTTTGAAAAGTCTTCCCCACGATTATCACTCCCTCAAGTTTATTATATGTATTTAGCATGTTACATCATTTATTGATCAGGAATTTGGATTCCTGGACTGTAACTATATCTATCTATCTATCTATCTATCTATCTATCTATCTATCTATCTATCGAGAGATCTAGATATAGATGGCTATGTAACATAACTACATATAGGGTTATATTCATGTATAGCTGCATTCTATATATAGTTACACTATACACATAGTTACATTCTTTCTGTGTATAGCTGCATTTTATATATATATATACATATATTTGTGTGTATATACATAATAGAGAGAGAGAGAGAGAGAGAGAGAGAGGAGGGAGGGAGGGAAGGAGGGGAGTGGAGGAGGGAGAGAGGGAGGGAGGGAAGGAGAGGAAGTTATATTCTACATTCTATATGGATGTGTGTCATCCCAATTGGTTGGTTGCCCTACCACTATTTACTGAACTCTTCAGATACTCTCCAATGATCAAAAATTTCAAGTCCAACAAACAGTAATACCTCCCAGTGATTCAGAGGACACTATGGATTCCTGAACCGGATGCCCAGATCCAGGGTCACCCTAATACCCAGTACACCTTGGCAGCTCATGTAACCTCCCTGAGCCTCTGTAACTCAGGGGTAATAGCAGTCACTGCATGTAAAATACTTGGAGGAGGGATATAACCCAGTGCAACTAGGTATTAGCCACTGGCTTTTGTTTTGATTTTCAGCTTCACTCACCTTTTCATTGTTGAAACTGTGCTCCACAGTTCTAATTGATGCAGAAGGCTAACACATTGTCAGATCTAGAAGAATAATCTCCCTGAATCATCACCCCTTTCTCTACCTCCTCTTATTTAAAAAAAAAAGTCACCTTGCTACTCTTGTGCAATTTTTAAAAAATTTTTAAATGTTTTCTTTATTTTTGATACAGAGAGAGACAGAGCATGAGAGGGGGAGGGGTAGAGAGAGAAGGAGACACAGAATCTGAAGCAGGCTCCAGGCTCTGAGCTGGCTGTCAGCACAGAGCCTGATGCGGGGCTCGAACCCACGAACCTGAGATCTGACCTGAGCCAAAGCCGGAGGCCCAACTGACTGAGCCACCCAGGCGCCCCTTGTGCAGTTTTTTTTAGTAAAATCTCTTTTTTTCCCCAAACATACTAGTAACAACAACTCACTATTACTTATGGTTTGCTTTGTATGGACACTTTGATAAAGGCTTTACTGACACAAATAATCAAGTTTAATCATATGAGGTATGCTTTATTATTAAAAGTAATACTTTGTAATACTTGTGATTGCTTTACAGATTAGGAGAATGAAATCTGGAGCCATGAAATAAGGAACCCGGGTCACCTGATGCTAAGCCATGTACCTCGTAGGACTACAGGGCACCCCTTTTGCGATACAAATGTTATGAAGATGGGGCTCAGATTTAGATTCTGTCTACATATTTATTTGCGGAGCACTGACAGTGTAGAATACTAAGTCTTCCTGTTCAGTGTTATGGCAATCCTTTCCCCAATTATTTATATCCCTCTTTAAAGTTTAAACTGTTAATATAACTGATATTCAGAGTGCATACCACATTGTAGGCACCTATTTGAATGCTTTACAAATACTAATTAGTTTCACTCTCACCTTGACCCCATGGCGTTGGCATCATTATTATCATTTTCATTTCACAGATTGGGAATGATGGCACAGAGATGTCTCCTTAAATTAAGTGACTTTGTATCACATAGCCAACGAGTGACAGAGCTGGTATGTTTATTATTCTCTCATAGCTCCAGAACCCATGAATTCAATCACTATGCTCTCAACGACTGCTCAAATCATGGATACCGTGTATTTCTACCTCTTCATACACATTGATATTTGTGGCTGGAAACGTCTCTCATTCTGTTTTCATTTTGTCATTGCTAATGTACAAGAAAGCATTGGTTTTTGTAGATCATCTTGTTACCCTGTCGAAAAGTGATAAACTGCAGTTGTTTATCAGTTGATTATCCTAGGTTACTTAGGAAGCTCATCAAAATAAATCTAGGTTTTTTTTCCCCAATATCCAAAGTGTATCATTTTATAGTCTCAAAAAAATGTTTGAGTTAGCACTTTCTGAACGTATTTCTTTCCTGAACAATTTTAAATAGATTCTCCATCAGGCATACTTGTCTTATATGCCACTCCAGTGGGAATGCCTCTGGTAAGAGAGCTTCTGCTATTTTGTTTTTCTCAGGTGGGTACTGTCTAATCTGTTAAGAAGACAAACACTGGGCACTGAGAGTCTTACATTCAGTCAGTTACTGATTATCATTCCTTGGGTCTTTTATTATGAAAGATCACCAGAGCGCCCCCAAACCCTGCAAAACGAGGTGATGCATTCAACTGAAGAGACAGCTACATATCACCCACTTGGGCTCTGTTTGCCACACTACGGATGTTCAATTCATATTTGTAAATAAAAGGAGAAGCGTGAAGATGGGTTTATGCCTCTTATCTTTCTCATGATGAATCCGTCCAACTCCACTAAAAGCATTTCATAATAAATTGTACTCATAGGTAATGTTTAAGAAAGACATTCCATCTTTCAGCTCAGGGTCACGTATTTTTTATTGAAATAAATTACAAGTCAAATGGCAGAAAGCTTTGCTATATCCATTGATTATTTTCATTCATGGCTGAGGAAGCAAACGGGATCCATCCAAATGCACTAGAAGCAGCCCTCAGTGGTTTTCATACATTACATGTATGGTTACCCAGGTACCAAAATATTACACACACTTGTGGTTTCAGTTATTGAAATGGCTGCTAATATGGCTCCAAGGTTTCTGAGTTTCTGTTACTGTTTTTCTTTCAATGATGACACACATTCACTTGTTTTTTAATATGGGAGGTACTGAGTCACCCATCTTTGACTTATTTCTGTATCAACATTGTAAAGGTTGCACCTGCAGCAGGTTCCTCATTGATTTAGTTAAAAAAATCATTTTAGTTTTAAAGTACCACTAAACCATTCCATTCCAAATCTTTTTCAAGATTTTAGAACTTAGGCATAATTACAGAAAAGACAAGTACCTATAAATTTGCCCAAGAGTATTCCAGGCAAGATGCAACATCTCAAGCAAGATGAACCAGATCTTTTTAATTTGCATTCGTGTATGCTTGTTCACTTTTCATCCATATGCACGTTATGAAGAAATACAATCGATAAGTTGTTTCATGTCTCTGCTCTTTCCATAATTCTGTTTGCAATGTTACTCTTTGCAGTCCTATTATAAAGCAGTCAAGAAAGTAAGAGTGGTAGGGGACTTCAGACTTTCCTTTGACGCTAGCTGTGACGAACCTTCATCTTTGAGGAGTGAGCCCCTCACCATCTCTGCTTCTGCACTCACTGCTGAGCACTGCCAGAGAGAAGTTCCATACTCACGTGGACCAGAGCCACTCCACAGCCCCAGTTTTGGTCGCCAGCATATCTGACGAAGGCTCTTTCTTTTCTGGATTCCTTGTCTCTGCCACCAGAAGTTTTTCCAAATCTACATCATGCTCTCATGGCCCGTCAGGCCACCAGCTCCCCATCTTAAGAGAGAATGCTTGCTCCTCCTAACTCATAACTGTGGAAACCTACAGGTGGAAAGGCCTTTTCCATCTCTCTCCCATCCAGGTAAGCTTTAAAGCAGAGCCTCAGGAAATAAACTACTAACCTTCCTGAATTTACGTACAGAATCACAGCAAAAAGGAGAATGGTAAAGCAGTAGTCAGATAGAAGGCCAGTAGCTTCTTACGATCCTTTGTAGGCAGGTGGTGGCCACGGAGCTGTTCCCAAGTCCTGCACAAGTGGGAAAGTGGCCCCTGTGTGTCACTCAAAACACTCCTGCAGGACTTTGAGGAAGGAATTATCAGTTCTGGCTGGTGTTTGAAAACCTTCCAGTGACATATTCTGGTGAGATCAAGCACACAAAACTTGCAGAGTCTGTCACAACAGCTCAAAGAACAATCACAGAGGCAACTGTGAGACGCTTCTTAAAAGGATTCTGTGCCCTCACCGCTTCTGTGTTGTTGGGGATGGACGGTAGCATGTGGAAAACAGAGATGCTGATGACATAATGTCAAAAGCGAGGCAGAAGAGAAAGACTCTGGAAAAGTTTGGGGAATACTTAACCAACTTGCTGAACTTAGATTTTCATTTTTAGGAATGTACAATAATCCCTTCCATTTTTAAGAGTGTACAGCATGGGAGATGCCTGGGTGGCCCAGCTGGCTAAGCATATGATTCTTAATTTTGGCTCAGGTCATGATCTCACAGTTCACGGGGTAGAACCCCACCTTGGGTGTTGACAGTGTGGAACCTGCCTGGGATTCTCTCTTTACCAATCTTTCTGCCCAGCCCCCACCCTGCCCCTGCATGAGAGAGCTCAGGCTCTCTCTCCCTCTCAAAAGAAAGAAATAAACTTAAAAAAGAGTGTACCCCATAATGAAAACTGTATATACAGATGAATCTAAATGAGCTTTTCCAATATATATATAATTTTAAAATTTTAAGTTAACAAAAAAGCTTCGTGTCTTGTTCCTTCCTGCCTTCCAGCCTTCCTGCCTTTCTCTTTCTCTTCCTCTCTCCCTCTCTTCCTTACTTCTTTCCTTCCTTTCTCTTTTTCTCTTTCCTCCCTCCCTTCCTCTCCCTCCAAGCCTCCTCCGTCTTTGCCTTCCTTCCTTCTGTCCTCTCTCTCTCTTAGTTTAGTGGTACATGAAATAATGGTGTGTCTTAATTTTAATGTGTCTCAGATTTTGGCAATAATCCAAACAGTGTTTGTGATTCTGACATTTAGTCATACAGTTAGCGACAATTAGTCTAAAGTCATTCTTCAGACTAATATCTTTTTCACAAGTATGTTTCAAATGACTTTTTTCATTGCCATACTAATCAAAATATTTTTAAAAATCCTTTTGTTAAGTCTCTTGCACATAAAATTCAAATACTCATAAATTCAATGCTTCATATTTTACATGACATAAAAACAGGCTATTTCTTAGTAACTCTATGACTTTTGTCATATAGATGTTTATAACTATCTTTAAAGTAGTTGAAAATCATCTTCTCAAAATCATCATCCAGGAGAATGTACTTTATTTTTATTATAAAAAGTAAAACTGTTATTTTTCAAAAAATTATCCATCTTTGATTTATTCATTAGGCACCATTTATTTTCTGAATTTCCATAGCCACAAATAATAGTAAATTTCCTCTTCAAATTCTATAGATTGTAAATATTATTATGATTGTCAAACCTAAAGATTCTTTACCAAGTATGAATAACACATATGTACTGAAAATATCCTGTATGCATACCTATGTGTGTTCACAGGGACACATGTCTTCGTTACATGAAACTGGTCTCACTAACATTCCACAGAGGACAAAAAATATAATCTCTAGAAGTGAAGATCAAGGCCAACAGGAAAAATAAGAAATAAATAAATATACATTATGTAAAGCTTGTCTGAACATCACGGACATTACAGGAACTAGATGGTGATGGTGCATTCTGAGTACATCTGCCATTGTAGACTGGATCAGGAGTCAAGTCAAATTACAACCAACCAATGAGCAGAGTCCATTGTTGGAAAGCCCTCATTTCCTCTTCTATTCTGTACTGCTGTATTCAGTGGGAAGCTCATTAAACTGAAAAAACTGGACATCCTTCATCTTTGTCAAGGTCCTAAAAAACATTACAGTCAATGTCTTAAGGTCACCTAAGCCCTCTTTCTCAATGCGCTTAGCTTGTAAACTCTTCATAAATGACAGCTGATTGCTTATGGGAGGAAGTGACAACTTAGTGAATTAAAAATTTGCACGGCACTATATGAACCCATTTCCTGATGTGTGGCATTACTGGATGCTAAGTGTTTCAAAAACAGGTGCAGAACTTGAAATTTTATAAACTGGGGTTTTGTGTAATAAAAACGAGTCATATGTTTATTTAGTTTACAAAGGATAAGCAAAAAGAATGTAGAGATCTATAATGAATTAGATATCATAAAATGGTGAGTATAACTACAGAACATTTAGGAATTGTTTAACATTTTAATAAAAAGTTTAAGAATTTCATTTCAGTAGCATGTGCACAAATTGTACACTATTTTTTCCCCCAAATATTCTTAATAGAGTACAGACTATTTGAATAGATCTCTAACTCCTACAGAAGAAGCTTAAGTGTTACCATACATATCTGGGCACAATTCTCATATTTGCTAATGCATTAGAGCTTTCAAGTCTTAGCAGGTGCATTAGTGCAAGAGTACCACCCAGCAAACAGCCTCTTGACTGGAACAAGAATGGGAACAAGGAACATGGGAACATGGACCCATGATGCCTGTTGAGTGGATTGTCCCTAAAGGGGTGGTGGCCCCTCCAAAATATCACGTTTCACACATGTGAAGGCCAACTAAGCTTTGGTTATGGCCATCGTTTCTTGTGTTGGGGCTGGAAGTTTTAGGGTTTTTTTTTTTCTCCCTCTTTCTCTAATGTCTGCTTGTTCTCATGGCCCCTCTGAAAAAAAAAAGATGGCGGACTGACTCTAGAATTTTGACCCTGTGTGCTGTCCCAGTTTCATCTCTCACCCCACATTTTAGACTTACTGGAATTGAAGTTAATTTTCCATTCCTTGAATGCAACACACTTTGTTTTCCTTGGGGTCTTTCCATAAATCCTCTTGCCGGAAACACTTTCCTCCCAGGTATTAGGTTAAACAATATGTAATTACTGATTCTACACATCAAAAATAATGGGATCTCAGCCATACTGTAAAGGTGTTAAGATTATAAGGTCTCAAAGACCCCCACCCATGCACCCCAACCAGAACATTCCCCTCATTCTGCTTCTTTTAATCTTATGTAGCATTTGATACTTTTCTAGATTTTTGTTACTTATTCAGTTGTTTGACTTGAATATTTTCTGTGAGATCCTTAAAGTCATGAACCATATTTTACCAGACATCACTACTATTCTTCTTCTAAAAATTTTTATTTGAGTATAGTTGACACACAATGTTACACTCATTTCAGGTATGCAACATAGTGATTCAATGTCTCTATACTATGCTCACCACGAGTGTATACTGTCTGTGATGTAGATTTTGTTCCTGTGACTTATTAATTATGTAAGTGGAAGCCTGGTTCTCCATCACCCATTTTGCACATCCCCATCCTCCTTCCTCTTTGGCAACCATCCGTTTGTTCTCTTGTAGTTAGTTATAGGTCTGATTCTGCTTTTTGTTTTTTGTGTTTTTTTATTATGAGAGAGAGATAAAGAGCAAGCAGGGGAGGAGCAGAGAGAGAGGGAGACAGAATCCCAAGTAGGCTCTGCGCTGTCAGCATAGAGTCTGACATGTGACCTGGACTCACAAACTGTGAGATCACGATCCAAGCCAAAGTCAAAGAATCGGATGCTTAGGTCCATCCATGTTGTCACAAATGACAAGATCTCACCTTTTTTGTTTTAGGCTGCATAATCCTCCATTATAATTCATCAATAGATGAATGGATAAAGATGTGATATATATATATACACACACATATATAGACCCTTAGGTTGCTTCCATATCTTCATCATTGTAAATAATGCTGCAATAGAGACACATGCATCTTTCTGAATTAATTTTTTTCTTTAGGTAAATGCCCATAGTGGATTGTTAGATCATATGATATTTCTATTTTTAATTTTGTGAACAACCTCCATACTGTTTTCTATAGTGGCTGTACCAATTTATATTCTCACAAACAGTATTCTAGAGTTTCTTTTTCTCCACATCCTTGTCAACACTTGCTGTTTCTTACCTTTGATTTTAGCCATTCCAACAAGTGTAAGGTGATGGCTCATTGTGGTTTTAATTTGCATTTTCCTGATGATGAGTGATGGTGAGCATCTTTTCATGCGTCTGTTGGCCATCTGTATGTCCTCTTTAGAAAAATGTCTATTCAAGCCTTCTGCTCATTTTTTAATCAAATTGGGCTTTTTGTGTATATGTTGAGTTGTGTAAGTTCTTTGTTATTCTTAATGCCTGGGAACATTTTATTGAGTATGAATACTGAAGATTAAATTCTAATAATAGATTCATTCACTGAACAGATTCCTTCAAAACAAAAACAGCCTTAAAGACCAATACAGTATCTTTTCTTTAGATTCTATAACTCTGAGCCCAATGTCTGGTTTAATTATTTTTTCTTGAACAAACAGGTATATTATTTGCCTTAAGTAGTGTACTTTTACATTTGCATACATACCATTTATGCTAACAGCTGTAAGGCATAATAATTCTGATAGTTGCTATATGAATGCACATAACGAGATGGAGGGTAATTCCCAGAGAAGCCTTCTGAAGTGGGCTTAGAAGGTTGGGGAAATAAATTAAAAAGAATAAGATAAAAATGCAGAGAGGGAGTTCTAAGGTATTTTTTTCTCACATATTTTTTTCCAGGTCACATTGAATTTACTGAAGTAGAGGGTTTTTTTTAATTGAGATAAAATTTCCCTAAAGTGAAATGCACATATCTTAAGTATCAATTTGAGAAGTTATTAAATACATACACTCAGGTATTTCACAGCTAAATCAAGATGGAGAACATTTCTATCGCCTCTAAAAGTATCCTGGTGCCCCTTTGCATATAACCCACAATCACTGTCTAATTTTGTCACTATAGGATAGCTGTGCTTGATTTTGAACTTCATATAATAGAATCACAAAAAAATTGTGCCCAACATCCTTTGTTCAGCAAAAAGAGTTTTTTGAGGTTCACTCATATTGCTGTATGTTTCAGAACAATGTATACATTTTAATGACAGGCAATGCCCCCTACCATGGTTGTACTATCCATGTGCTTATCTATCATGGGTTGCCGGAGTCCAGCTCCAGCAGGTCCAGGGCTCCCTGAAGGATGGACGGTGTTGGCTAAAGGCAGTGAGAGAGCCTGGTTTCTTTCTGCTCACCAGGCAAGCATCTCTATCCTGACCTGAGAGTCAGTTATATTTATTGAAAAAATGTATGGGATACAAAACAGAAGTGGCAATTGCTTTAGATAATTATTTCTGATAACAAATTCTTTGATATGTAAAAATTTCTCAGAACACTGATTGGTGGAAGAATCATGCATAACCTTTATCAATAGGTGACCAGATGTTTATCAAATGGGATAGGAAGAGATCTTTAGCATTCAAATACAAGGCAAAGGTTTTAGCATAGCAAAGGCAAGAGTTAGGTCTTTGTGAGCAGGGGTCAGTAGCCTGTTTTCCCAAGGGGAGGAAAAACAGGTTTTCTCAGGAAATGTAACATTTGCTCCTATAATCACAAAAGAAGAAACTCCTTTAACAAGTTTTTTTCACAAGGTACAATTCACATATTTTTAGTATAAGAAGGCAAGTCACTCCTGATATCAGTCAGTCAGGTGCCTTGGGGGTCTGTGCTCAAGCAGAAATTGAGTGGGGGTTGAGTGGGTATAGACTCTGGTCACCACCTGAGGGAGGGAGGCCTTCCAAACCCACCTGGCCTCACAAGAAGATTTTTCCTCTACTTATGAGTTCAGAGAGACCTGGCTTCCTGCAATGGGTATTTTCATTTTTTTCTGTCAGGGGCTGTTACTATAAAGCTATAATATCCTGGTGTCACTATCTTTTTAGACATAGGTTTCTATTTCTCTAAGAGTAAAATCCCTGGGGAATATGGTAGGTATATGATTAAGTTTTTATTTTTTATAAAAAACTACCAAAACTTTCTACGAAATGGTTATACCCGTTAGACTCCTACTTGTAATCTATGAAAAGTCCACTTGCTGTATTTTCCTTGTCATAAAAGAATAATCTTGTCATAAGAAAAGATTTCTGACAACAAGAAAGCTCTAAGATATAAACTTTTAAAAAGTCAATTTAGACTTTTTAATGTTTTAAGATATGCATATTAAAAAACACTGTTAGGAAAATCAGTAGAAAAGATACTTATACTTATAAGCTTATATTTTTAGCTTTTAAATTTCAGTCTATTATTCATCTTGAGCAATTTCTATGTATCATGTGAGGTATGGTCAAGTCAATTTTTCCCTACACATATATGCAATTTTTCCTCCTCCATCTTTTGCAGATTTCCCTGTCATCATCAAAACACCTTGGTGTTTTTTTTCTAAAACTCAATTGATTACGAAGATGGAGGAGATTTCTCAATTTCATTGTGTTTCACTGATACACTGTCTTTCCAACAAAACCACACATTGTTCAAACCATGAAGATACATACTGATTTTTCACTTACTTGTATTAGTTACTGAGATAAGTGGGCTGAAATCTCCAACTGCATTTTCTATTTCTTTTAGTTCTATCATTTTGGTTTCATATATTTAGAAATTTGTTATTATGCGTATATGCATTAGGACTGTTATATCTCTCTGCCTCTATGTAAAGACATCTTTTATCTCTATTAATTTGCATTTCCTCAAAGTCTACTTTGTCAATAATCATTTAAATTAATGATCTGACACCAGCTTTTTTATGCTTACTGTTTGCATTAAATAACTTTTTCTGTTTATTTTCAAAATTTCTGTGATATTATGTTTCCAGCACAGTCTTGTAGACAGCATATTGTTTAGTATTGTTTTTACACCATATGACAATTTCTACCCTTAAAATGGATTGTTTAGCCCATTTACACTTAATATAATTTTTAATAAGGTTGGGTTTAATTTCCATATTTCTGTATTTTTCTCTTCTGTGATGATTCATTATAGGAACTGTGAGTTATGATGTTCCCCAATAAAGTGTGTTAACTTTTTCTCTAACAGGTAGTTGGATTACCATCAGAGTATCTTGGCTCTCTCAGTGCGGTACAATGGGAGATAAACAGAGATAGACATAGAAACAGACGTGCACAGTTTTGATCCCTGGTTCCTGGCAAAGAGCTCCTAAAATCCTTGAAACCTCCGTAATAAGAGTGTCTACTCCTCTAATGAAGCAAACCATTGACAGTTCTTAGATACCTTCATGATGGTGGCTGGTTCCCAGAAGACTAAGCCTTGATCAGAAACTTGGAATTTTCACCCCAGCTCCCAACTTGGGGGAAGAGGGCACCATCGGAGAGGTGCTGGAGACTGGGTCAATCAAAAGTAGTCAATGGTTTAGTCAATGATGCCTATATCATGAAACCTCAACAAAACCCTCTGAAACCCTAAATGACGAGGTTCAGACAGCTTTTGGGTTGGGAAACACATTAAGGTGCTGGGGAGGTGATGAAGGCTCAGAGAGCATGGAAGCCCTCTCCCTTCCTCTCATATCTTGTCCTATGCATCTCTTCCATTTAACTGTTCCTGAGGTGTACCCTTAATATTAAACCAGTAACAGTAAGTCAATCATTTTTCTGATTTCTGCGACTCACTCTGGAAAGTTATAAGACCTGAGGAGGGGGTTGTGGGGACCCTTAGTTTACAGCTGGTTGGTCAGCAGTACAGGTGGCTCCTGGGGCTTGTGCTTCATATGTGAAGGTGCAGACTTGCTGAACTGAGTCTTTAACTCGTGGGCTCTACATTAATTCTGGGCTGTCCGTGTCAGAACTGAATTACTGAACCCCCAGTTGGTATCCAGAGAATCAGAGACCTGGTCATTGGGGTAGAAAACACCCCACACTCAGGCCAGATCTTACGGTTTGATAGGGCCAACATACTCCGTTTCTCTCCTGAGCACTGGGTGATCAGTTTTATTCTTGGCTCTGGTTCTGATTTCCAAATGTGGCTTTTTGTGGGGTCTCAGTGGAATGTCTCTGGTGCTCAGCGGGGCTGATTTCTCCGGGGTGGACAGGACTCCAGCACCATTCAGCACCACATGACCTCTGATATTTCCATTCAGCTCTGAGTTCCACAGCAGCTGTCCTATTCAGAGCCCTCTGGGGTCTCATCCTCTGCCTGAGGGGCCATCCCCTGCACGTTGTACATTTTCCTCTTTGATGCCCAGCTGCTCAAATTCTAGCAGTATCAAACTCTGATGTCTGCTCCTTAACTCACAGACGTCCACGTTCTCTCCTGGTGGCAGTGCTGGGGAAGCACTTCCGGGATGAACGCTGGGATTCACAGGAGTCTCCCCTCAGGTTTCTTTTCTCTCAAGCATCAAGTCCTGCACCACCTGCTGTGCAGACCTGGAAACTACCACCTCATATACATGTTCAGTGTTCCAGCCGCTCATGCTGTAAGAGTCCATCTTCTACCAATTACTTCTTTACGACCAGAAGCAGACATCCAGTCAAACTTACATGTTAGGAATAATTTCTAATACCATAGTAATAGTATTTAACTAACATTAACGAATACTTACAGGCAAATAGTAAAAACTAAACAGATTGAAATACTGGGCATTTGTACTGAAGTAGTGAAAAGAGAAATGAAACCATATTTTAGACTTCTTTGGCTGTCAATAAAGTCTTTATTAGGCAGGCAAAGGGGAAGCTTCTGAAGACTTTGGAGCTGGTGTGATATCAAGAGACTATGTTGAAAATTTTCATCGAGCTGAGCTCGAGCAGGTGACTGGACAAGGGATGAGATTCACATGTGGAGACCAGGCAAGATGCTGCGATTTGAGGCAGTAAGGCCATACATGAGGATGGAGGTATCAAGAAATTTAACACAAGGATGGTAGGGAAGCTCCACTGTGAAGCTCTACTAGTGGATTAGTAAAAATTTTAGATGAATGTATTTCCATTTTCCTTTTTCTAAAGGTAGCTTTTGATTTCTCCACTATTCCGACACAGGCCCAATGCTTGTTCCATTAGCATATTATTTAATATCCAAATATTTATGATTTTTTCCAGTTTTCTTCTAGTAATTGCTTTCTACCTTCATGCTACTGTGTTAAAAAAAAAAAGATACTTGATAGAATTTAACCTTCTTTAGTGTATTGAGACTTGTTTTGTGGCCTAACATGTGATCTATCCTGAAGTGTTCCGTGCACACTTGAGAAAAATGTATATTCTATTTGGGGATGGAAGGGTCTGGATATATCCACTAAGCCTGTCTGGTTTAATATGTCACTTAAGGCAGATATTTCCAATTGATTTTCTTTCTGATTTATCCATTGATGTAAAGGGGGTGTTAACTTCACCTACACTTTATAGTATTGCTGTCTATTTCTCCCTTTCAGTCAGTTATTATTTGTTTATATATTTAGATACTCCTATGTTGTGTGCATAGATATTTACAAATGTCATCTCCTCTTGTTGGACTGACTCCTTTACCATTACATGGTGTCCTTTTTGATTACAGACTTTATTTAAAAGTCTATTTTATTTGACAGAAGCATAGCTACACCAGCTTCCCTTATGTTTCCACTTGCGTGGAAGAACTTTTTTCTTCCCCTTCACTTTCAGTCTGTGTGTGTCCTCAGAACTGCATGGAATCTCTTGTAGGCAACTTATATAGATGAGTCTTCTTTTCTTTCCCCATTATGCCACTCTACGTCTTTTGACTGGAGAATATGGTCCACTTACACTTATAAGAGTTATTGATAGGTATGTAATTATTACCCTTTTAACACTGTTTTCTGACTAATTTTATAGTTACTCTCTGTTCTTTTCTTTTGTGGATTAATAACTTTCTTTAATGTTATGTTTAGCTTCATTTACCATTATCTTTTTTGTATCTCCTATAAGTTTTTGCGTTGTGGTTATATATAGTTATATATATAACAGCTTCTATACGTGCATATAAAACGAATGATTGAAGCTGATAACAACTTAAACTTGAATAATTTCTAAAACCTCTACTTTTTATACTCCCTTCTCCCATGTTTAATGTTTCTAATGTCATATTTTATAGCTTTATATTTTTGTGTATCACTTAACTAATTACTGTAACTAATTTTATACTTTTGCCTTTAAAAGTAGTTGATCGACTAACTCTACTATACATTCACCTTTACCAGTAAGATTTTTACTTTTTTTTTGTAAATGGTATTTTTTTTATTTTTTTATTTTTATTTTTTTTATTTTTTTAATATAACACAATTTATTTTTTAACATATGCAATTATTTTCCATCATTTACAATATAGTAGTTACAATGATACTCCAAACAGAAAAGCAAAGTAAAAAATCAAAACCCCCACTTCTATTTCATGTAATTAGACTTATACAGAAATTAGAAGGTTAGGTACCAACTAGTTAATCACCTAATTTCACAGCTATCTGAAGTGGCAATTGTAATATAGCAGCTTATCTATGATACATTCAAGATGCATGATATTTATTACTTGCCCATAAGCTAAAACACAGCCTGCTTAATACCTTTCCTTAAATTCCACCTCTATACTACAGTATACTTGAGGTCCATGCAAAACATTAGCTACTTTTTATATAGGAAATGGATGATTAAGTCTTTGGTGCTGTAAAAGCAACTTCATTTAAACATAACCACCCCCAGCACCATAAAAAGAAGAGGAAAAAAAAAAAAGTAAAGAAAATAATAAGGGAAAAACCCAAGACACACTCCCTAGGGGGGAAAAAAAACCCAGCATCTAATTTCTGTCCTTGACAGAATGTATTAAATAAGCAAACACCACCAACAAGCAAAACAAGTACTACAATGTAAAAATATTAAAAAAATGAAAACCCTCTCACATGCATACTTTTATATGTTAACTTATTGTTAGTTGGTGTCTTGTATTTTCTGCTTAAAGAAGTCCCTTTATCATTTTCTGTATGGATGGTTTTGTGTTGATGAAGTCTGTTTGATACTGCTTGCTTGGTAAACTCTTTATGTCTCCTTCAATTTTGAATAACACCCTTGCCAGATCAAGTATTCTT
Source organism: Suricata suricatta (assembly GCF_006229205.1). Taxonomy (NCBI): domain Eukaryota; kingdom Metazoa; phylum Chordata; class Mammalia; order Carnivora; family Herpestidae; genus Suricata; species Suricata suricatta. The sequence continues at coordinate 139,132,638 of NC_043705.1, read as the reverse complement.
TGGAAGCTGTGTTGTTATTGTTGTTTTCCTTTCAGAACTTTGACTGTGTCATACCACTCCTTTTCGGCCTGCAAAGTTTCTGCTGAAAAATCAGCTGATAGTCTTAGGGGAGTTCCCTTGTACATAACAAGTTGTTTTTCTCTTGCTGCTTTTTTCAAGATTCTCTCTTCTTTAAATGTTGACATTTTAATTATAATGTATCTTAGTGTGGTTCTCTTGGGGTTTCTTTTAACAGTCTTGCACTTCCTGGACCTGGCTGACTGTCTCCCTCCCCAGGTTAAGAAAAGTTTCAACCATTACTTCATCAAATAAGTCACCTGCCTCCTCTTGTTCTCCTTCCGGGACCTCTGGAATGAACCTGGTGTTCTGCTGGTCTGCTCTCCTGTGTCACTTAAACTACCTTCACTTTTTACAACGATTTTGTTTTCTTTTGGCTGTTCTGTCTGAGTGAATTCCAATGCCTCGTCTTGCAGGCTGCTGATTTGTTCTGTTGTATATAGTGCGCTGTTAAACCCCGAGTGTATTTGTCAGCGAAGCTGATGTACTCTTCACCTCTGTGACTTCCATTTGGTACTTTTCTTATAGTCTTTACCTCTGTGTTGAAGTTATCCTGATTCTCATCCATTCTCCTCTTGACTTTGGTGAGTGCCATTATTTTGAACTCTTTATTTGGAACTTATCTCTGTTTCATTAAGGTTCTTTTGTTTTGTTTTGTTTTGTGTTATGAAGTTTTGTCTCATTCTTTCATTTGGAGCATATTCCTTTGTCTCCCCATTTTACCTGACTCTCTTTGCTTACTTCTGTGTATTAGTGAGACAGCTACCTCTCCCCGTCTTCAAGAAATGGCCTTGTGTAGGAAATGAACCTTATTGTTCAACCTTGCCCTAGGTTTCGGTTGTCTCTCAAACTTTTGTGGTTGTTAAGTAGCTGATCTATTCTCCACAGGTCCCAATGGCTGAGGATGTGCCAGGACCTGTCAGTAATCTTAAGGGAGTTATCTCAGACAGCACCCAGTTTCAGGCTGACTGGAAGCAAGGGATGCAAGCAGCAGCTTTGAATGTAAGTAAATGTACACACACACACACACACACACACACACACACACACACGAGTCCTGTGGAACTGCAATTGTAGACCCTGCTGACCTCCATATCAGATATGGATGCTTCTGTTGCCTGGAAGACAGTAGCAAGAATCAGGGATTTGGACAAGTGTATATGCTCCTCTCTGGGAGGTACCGGCAAGTTGTGGCAAGGCCAAGGTAAGGCACAAAGATGGCACCTCCCTGCCTAAGTTTCCTTAGAGTATCTCTGTAGCATCTAGATGTGTGGTAAACCTGAAACCTGTCTTGCACATCAGAGGTGGGGTATTCCCTCAGCCCTGGCTATTTAGAAGACTGTTGGGGTAGGAGCATACCCATTGGTTTAGCATGTCTGTGTCCATGCCCAACCACCTGTGCTAGTAAGGTAAAGGAGAGTGCAAAAATGGCACTCACCAGCATCTTTGTCTCTAAAGAAAGTCCCAGCTGGCACCCTCCTACACTGTTGGTGGGAATGTAAACTGGTGAAGTCCCTCTGGAAAACAGTGTGGCAGTTCCTCAAAAAATTAACAGTAGACCTGCCCGATGACCCAGCAATAGCACTGCTAGGGATTTACCTAAGGGATACAGAAGTGCTGATGCATAGGGGCACATGTACCCCAATGTTCATAGCGGCACATTCTACAATAGCCAAAACATGGAAAGAGCCTAAAAGTCCATCACCTGATGAATGGATCAAGAAGATGTGGTTTGTCTACACAATGGAGTACTACATGGCAATGAGAAAGAATGAAATCTGGCCATTTGTGGCAACGTGGATGGACCTTGAGGGTGTTGTGCTAAGCAAAATAAGTCAGGCAGAGAAGGGCAGATACCATATGTTTTCACTCATAAGTGGAACAGGAGAAACTTAACAGAGGACCATGGGGGAAGGAAAGGGTAAAAATATTTGGGGAGAGGGAGGAAGGCAAACCATGAGAGACTCTTGAATACTGGGAACCAAGTGAGGGCTGATGGGGGGGAAGAGGAGAAGGGGAGTGATGGGTATGGAGGAGGGCACTTGTTGAGATGAGCACTGGGTGTTATACGGAAACCAACTTGACAATAGACTATAAAAGAAAAAAAATAAATTAAACTAAATTAAATTAAAAAAGAAAAAAGAAAGTCCCACCTGTCCCCTACCACTCGATAGATGCTTTAAGATTAGGAGATGAATCTCCTTCATGTATAATCCAGTCACCCATCCAACTGCTGCCTTTGTGGTGGGTTCTGGGATAAGTGAGGCCACACGAATGCCCCTAAAAAGGAGTATCTCAGATCCCCATAGCCCCCTTGTCCCCCTGGAGGTAAGGCTCATTGATTTCCAAAGCCAGACATTTGGGAGCCTCATCTCTGCCACGCAGATCTCAAGGGTTGGAAGGCATGATATGGGGCATGAACCCCACACTCCCTAAGGGAGAAACTCTGGATTCATGAGATTCCCCCCATGTTGTGCATCGCTGTACCAGGGGTGGGGTTTTGGGTAAGATCACATCTCTGTCTCTCCTACCTGTCTGCATGTCTCCTTTTCATCCTTTGTTGAGGAATTTTGTTCAGCTGGTTTTAGCTATTTTTTTCAGTGGGAACCATTCCATATGTAGCTGTGGATTTGGTGTGTCCATGGGTGGAGGGGAGTTCAGGGTCTTCCCATGTGGCTACCTTGGACCATCCTCTACTTCAAAATTATTCTATGTGTTGTTCAAAATATGCAACCAGGAGAGCTTTATAAAAGTACATATCTAAATTTGCCAGCAAACTTTTCTTTGCCAGGCCATTAAGAAAGTCACTCATTATGGATACTAAAATTGGAAAGAGAGCTGATTCCCTCTCCTTTAGAAAGCAATTACTTCCTTCTGATTAGGACAACAAAATAAGAAAGAATTTTAGATTTCTAGTTCAGGGATGCAAAAAAACATACTTTTTCTTTTCTTCTTATTACCTTTTGGAGGCAGAAATAAGTTCAGAGTGAAGAGTAAGTTCTTCTAATTGATGTGGATAAGAAAAGTCAATTAAGGCTTTTATTTTAATTCATTCTACAAGCTTAAACATGATTACTAGACAATTGCTTAGGTAAAAGCCAACACCCAAAAATAAATTAGCCCAAATATTTTCAGTCAGAACAGACTTGAGAAGGAAAACACTAGGGTATTATATCAAGACCATGATTTTATTAAGGCCTGAGTTAAAGGGACTTCTAGGAGTAAGGAAGGCACCAAATGGTACCTCACTATTTTTAACATTTTCACTTTAAAGAAATGTCTCAAATCTGGTTCTTAATCAAGGTAAGACTCAAACACATCACACACACACACCCAACTCTTTACAGATGGTCTCCCATGCATTTGGACTTTCTGGAAATGAAGTAATCATGACATTGTAGAAAATACGTCTACATAATTGATTTGAAATATGAACTTTAAAACAACTACTAATGTTCTCCATTATCCTAATGTTCTCTGTCTATAGATTAATCTATAATAAATGAGAATCATGTTTTCCCTTTAAAGAGAAAATATCCAACTATGACCTTGGTTTCCATTCCTATTTGCAACTGATAGTTTAATATCCACAACCCACAACAATTGTCAATATATGCAATGGAAAACAGAGTTAAATTAACAAGCAAGTTGCTTAACAGCAAAGATATTACTGGAAGAAAAGATATCTATTCCTAGAAAATAAAATGGTCTATTTATAATAATCAGAAAAACAACTGAAATATGATGTGCTCTTAATACCATGAATACTCTATATGTGTATGTGTAAAATGTATTTTCACTTAACACAGGATAAAAATTCTTCCTAATTACCATTCTAAAACATTATATTCTAGTGCCATATTTAGAAATGAGAGAGTAATAAAGCCAAATTTTAAACATGCAGAGTCTTAAAACATGTACACCTAATTCAAAGACTCTGTATAAGCCAAAGATTATTTGTTTTTCTTAATGTTTACTTATTTATTTTGAGGGAAAGAGAGAGAGAGAGAGAGAGAGAGAGCGAGCAAAGGAGGGGAAGAGAAAAAGGGAGCAAGAGAATCTCAAGCAAGTTCCACACTGTTGGCACAGAGCCTGATGCAGGAGTGCCTGATGCAGGACTTGATCCTATGTCCTATGAAGTGAGATCATGACCTGAGCTGAAATCAAGAGTCAGATGCTTAACCAACAGAGCCACCCAGGTGCCCCCAGGCAAGTTTTATTTCTAAAAAAATAATCCATCAAGGAGTCCAAATTTGACCTGGGAAGAATAAGAAAATAATTATAGCATATTGCATATATAAAATAATAATATTTTAAAATACTCTTTATGTTACCACTATATCCATTGCTAATAACACTAAGTAACTTAAATTGTTAGGTCCTTGAATTATACTTGTTTGTGAAATTAATCTTAATGACGGTACAAAGAATTTGACTGGCAGAATTCCAAAGAAGCATTTCTTAGTAAGCCAAGAAGGTAGAAACCATCTCAAGACCAGATGCTGTTGCTTCTTCAAATTCCATTAGCTGCCAACATATCTCAAAGCTACAGAGTAGTTAATTAAAAAGACTGAGTCTTGAAATTCATTCAGATCTGAATGCCTCAGTTGGAGTTGCTAATGAAAGTACTGTCCCTTAATAATAGAAATTGGTTACTAACATTAATATCTTTATTCAAAATGTCATAAGTCTATCAAATACTTATGCACCTATCATTGTCAAAACAGTGTTTGAAAAGAAAGATCATTTCTTTGTCAGACTTTGAGAAAAATAAAAAAAAAATTTTTTCAGGACTGATTGTATTAAGAGGCTGTTTGAAAAATAAAAATAGGCACATTCCCTTAAATTTCATAACATAAACTCATGAACGAATTTTAAGAAGATTATCACTGAAAAACATTTGCTCATTTTCTGAGTCTCAGATGGCTGAGATCATTTTCAACCAAATTCTCAGCTCTAATTCATTTGACTTGCTATTTCCCCCCATGGATACTTATTGGGCAAAACTGGGATTGACATCTTAGTTTCCCATTCTCCACAGAATGAACTGCTCTAAAAGATCTTGTTCCGAAAATGAAGTATGCAGTCGGTCTTCATTGAAGGTTTAAATGTGTAATTGTAGAACAGAAAGCAAATTAATTGCATTGTGAAATCATTGCTTTGAAGGAAAAACCCCAGTTGAAGGAATGGCTCCTATGGATGAGAAATCACTGAAGTGTTTATATTTGATATCATATGATATGCAAGGGTTGGCCCTCTTCAGATGATGAGTGAGTAGGAGGGTGAATTGAGAATTAATGAATCCAGTCAAATTTCCTCTTAATAACTAATGTCATCATTGAGGGTTTTCTTGGTTTATTTATTCACTTTGAAAGAGACAGAAAGAGAGAGCTGGGAAAAGGGAGGGAGAGAGGAAGGGAGGGAGGAAGAGGGAGAGAAAGAGAGAGAGAGAGAGAGAGAGAGAGAGAGAGAGAGAGAGAGAGAGAGAGAGAATCCCAAGCAGTCTCCACACTACGGGCAGAGCCTGATGCGGGGCTCGAACTCACAAACCATGAGATCATGACCTGAGCCAAAATCCAGATGCTCAACTGACTGAGCCACCCAGGCGCCCCTTGGGTTTTTAAAAAATGTTTATTTATTTATTTTGAGAGAGACAGAGAGAGAATGTGCACAGTTGGGGGGGGGGGCAGGGGGAAAGGGAGAACATATCCTAAACAAGACTCTAGACCCTGCATGGAACCTCACACAGGGCTTGATTCCATGACCCTGGGATCCTGACCCCAGCTGGAATCAAGAGTTGGCCTGGCCGTTCAACCCACTGATCCCAACAGGCACCCCTGTCATGACTTAGTTTGTATTTCTGATCGTGCATATGGTATGTGAGTCTAGGGCTCAATAGTGAAATTACGTAGCTTACAAACATGATAATGAGTACACAGGCTGGCTGCGGTCTGAGCCTGTGATCTCAGCTCCACGACTTAGCAGCTATGAGATGGTGAGCAAGCTATTCTGAACTGCTTCGCTGCTAGAACTGGCATAATGATAGACAATTATTGCACAGGGTCATACAGATTTCTCTGTATAGCATACAGCAGTCACCTAATAAACAGAACTCCCAAGACCATTGTGTAATTCTTTACACATTTCCACAAACAGAACATTGTTGTCTTTAGTTATTTCACTTGAGGGGAAAACAGACTAAGTGATATAAAGGCTTTCTTTCTTTTCAACAGTTGTAATTTGGTTTTACATTTTAAAGCTATATGTGATATTACATGGCTATTTCCTGGATAGTTTTAACAATCCACAATGGAAAATTTACATAATTGCACATATGCTGAATAAAAAGTATTGTAACCACGCAGATCTGAATTCGGCTTCTCAGAATCATTAGACAATAGAAGGGCACACACTGCCCAAGGAAGGAGGGACCACCCTTGTAACACCCAATCAGGAAAGGCCAGCTAACACCTTTAACATTCCTAAGGGCGGGCCTAAAGATAGAAGCTATAGATAATCACCTATTGCTTGAGGCTGGTCGTGCCCTACACGAGGGTCCTGGGCCCACTCTGTGATTGGTCAATACTCTAAATGTTGTGATTGGCTCCCACCAAAAGTAACAATGTATGGTTAAAGTTACTGCCAGTATTGCTAGGTGATAGTGATTGGACCCCTGTACCTGTGTCACAATTTCCTGTGACTCCCCCTTCCGGAACCCATAAAGGCCCTGCCCCCC
>NC_043705.1:139084797-139125745 GCF_006229205.1 Suricata suricatta | reverse complement strand
GACTGAGTAGATTCAAGATCTTGGAAGAACAACTCAATTTGAACTGTATTGACCAGACCTGAGCATATTCATTTCCATTAAAAAAAATGAATTCATATTTATTCACACATGTTTGGGAAATAGATATACCTAAGTATCAGAAAAAAGTCATCTATAAATTAAAATGAGTAAAGGTCTCTTCAAGTCCTAAACAGCTACACAATTTGGTTAGTCTAGGTGTTGACTCTTTGAGTGTCTTTTGAATACCAGATCTAAGGTACACCAGTAGATTTTAAAGTGAAATAATATCTAGTGCTTTTTTTGTCTTAATGAAACCATCGATTAGCTTTCAAAATGATAGTGAGTATTTAAAGAGTCTATTTGATGAAGCATGGGTCAAGTTTCATTAAGTTCTCTCTAAAGAAAGCAGAATGTTTGAGCTGATTCAAATATTCAAAGTGAGACTGCAGATGGAACTATTCTGTAAGACCAAGAACTGAAGGAAATAGAGCATTTACTAAAAAAAGAAGGAGGAGGAGGAGGAGGACTTGATCTGCCTTACTCCTACTTGAAATGGGAAATAAACCAATCAGGTAAAACGAAGTGCAGCAGGATAGAAACTTTCCACAGTACCCACCCCAGTCCCGACTTTTATTCTGTTCTCACATTTTTGAAGCAACCACTGGCATGGCCAGGAGAGACTTACCTAAATAGACCCTGTGTTCACCAGGCAAGGACAGACATTTTGAGTCCAAGGGCGTGGGGGGTACGGAAGGGAGGGGAACCAGTGGTAGAAGAACAACTGGGAGGCTAGCTCTTGTTCCCCCGGAGCCCCCTTCTCTCACCCCTCTGCACAACCGTATCCCCCCCAATTTTTATCTATTTTTAAATTCCTTCCTCCCTTGTACTTTGCATTTACCAGTGCAAATCAGAGATGACCCTGAGAAGATTTTTTAATGAGATGGATTTTTAAGAGACTGTTGATGTAGCCACAACCAAAACTTTTCCCTGTGAATGAAATACTCGTAAATCCACTAAATAGGAATTCTTTTTAAAAAAAGAATGGAAGTCCCATGTATACACAACAGTTTTCAATCGCTTCCGTATAATTTCCTTTTTTTTCCTCTATTGCCTTTCAGGTATAATGTCACCTTTATAGGGTGGAATGCTTTCTAAAGAGACAGGCTTTACTGGGCAAGGCAGCGTACATGATGGTTTATATTGTCAGCATTGTTGTGTTCTTCTCAAATGGGTCACAGTTACTGAGAAAAGAGGTGGGAAATTCCTAGAGAATCATAAAATATGGCAGCGAAATATATGTTTCCCACATCCTCAGTAATGTCAATCCTGGGGGTTTAGAGCCCCAAATTCACAGGGCACCAGAGTTCAGAAGAGGGAGAAGAAAGGCCATGATCAGATACAGAAGTGAGGAGCTCACAAACTGAGAATGGATGAGTTTTTACGAGTAATCTAAGTCTCTGAAGTTTTAGGAGAGCAATCAGAATACTAAACTGTCTAAACAGTCCTGGGATGCTCACAAGCAATGGTCACAAAAAAATGAAGGAAAACAAGGTGTACATCTTTCAAGTCTCTATGAGCTATGCTTTTTAGAACCTAAAAAAAAAAAAACCATTTAATCCCAAATGGGTCTGTGTCATATTTTATCATTCCTTCACAGAACTTTCCTGTAAGTGCTAGAAGGTTCTGGGGCCATTTGTCTTTATTGCAGATAAATTGTGTTTTATGTTCTTTTAATCTTTTCTATTAATAGTTCGCTGTCGATTTTCTACTACTCTTGACTTCTGATTCTTAATCCCAAAACACTTCTTATGAAAGGTACGACTCTGATTAATAATGAATTTGTTTTCCTTTTGTGTGAATTAACATACAATCAGTAAATGATATTTATGCTACCAAGATTTCACTTTCTCAAAACTATCTCTTCCTCTCTAAAGGGTAATTCAAAACCTGGTGTTCAATTAGTTGCTTCCGTTGTAAGCCAGTCTCCATTTCTCCACTGGAGTGCCTAAAGATTCTACATATGCTTTTTTGGTTTGTAGTGATTTTTCCAGGAGAGCAACATCAGACAGACTATAGTGATTGCCATCCCCTTGAGGCACATGTTAATAGGAAGATACATCAAAAGGCAAAAAAGGAAATGTTTTTGAGTAGAAATATTTAAACCTCTGATGTATATATAATAATGTACTTAAGAAATGTGGGCAATTCAAAAGTGTACATACGGTCTTATGCAAATCTATGTATTCAAGTTTGGTTATTTTTTTTTTCTCTCTTGCTTTATTCAAAAATGTGAAAAAGAGGGACACCTGGGTGATGCAGTCAATTGGGTGTCTGACTCTTGATCTTGGCTAAGGTCATGATCTCAGAGTTTGTGAGTTTGAGCCCCATGTTGGGTTCTGTGCTAATGGCACAAAGCCTGCTTGGGATTCTGTCTCTCCTCTCTGTCTCTCCCCTGCTTGTGCTCACTCTCTCTCTCTCTCTTTCAAAATACATAAATAAACTTAAAAAAATTTTAATGTGAAAAAGAACATAAACAAATTCTATTTTGATCATGGGTGTAGTTCCCTCACAAAACACCTGAATTTCGCAGGTGCTTGTCCAGTGATGTATTGGCCTTTCCAACAAAAGTCTAGATTTGGGGCAAAGGTCAAGTTAATCGGAACCAGGAAGTTTCAAGCAGGACACTGTAGGGATCTTACTGATTTTTAAAATGTGTCTTTGTCCTTATTTTCTACACTTTCAACACATTACTCTGGTCCAACACTCCAGAAATAGGTAGTAAACTAAAAAGAGGGAAAAGATTTCTTTATCATAGTAGGAAAACATCCACTCTGTGGCAGACCATTAGAGAATTAGCAAATATCAGATCAGAGCTTTGACCATAAATCCTGTCCATTACTTGAGTAAATGTGTAATGTCAGAGTTCCCGTCACTGTCAGGAGATTAATCTGGACAGATATTTTAGAAAACTAATGTATCAGATCAATCCTCTGTAGGCCCACCCATGTTACCGCCTACTCTGGGAGGGATGTGCATTCACTTACTTACCAAATAGCTGCATTTTAACAAACCCATTGCCTGTTAAGAGGAGACTGGCTTTTCTGAGTGTTGACTTCAGAACTTCAGGACTGTACTTTACAATAATACCATTGGCTGGGAGCTATGGGGCTCTGCTGCACTAAGTCAAAAGAAAATTCCCCAACTAATGCACCTTCATCTGGACAACTCAGGAGGCCACAGTGTGCATGGTGGAGGCTCTGAGAGGTTTCAGATGAAATGAGGAGTGTTTGTCAATGCTATAACTATCATCAGCCTTGGTTAGGAACTTAAATATAATGAAGACAAAGCCCTCTAGCATTACTGACTCTTGGTATAAGCAAGTGGATTACATTTAACATGAGTTTCTGTGTCCTTGCAACTACCCCACAAATTAACCTGGCTAAACAATTGCAAATCACACAGATTATAGAAGAGCTAGTCTTCCTTTGATTAAAAAAAGTAATAAACACTATTTTAAAGTACTGTGTTAAGACTGTGGCAAGTTATAGCTTAATATGAGGAAGAAAGTAAAGTGCACTGGCTCATGTAAATGGGAAGTCCAGAATATGTGAATTACGGGCACAGCTGCCTCCGGGAGCCAAGGAGAAATGTGCGTTTGCTCGTCCTTCCCACAATCCCTCACTGCTTCTTTTCTGAGCGTGGTCACACCGACAGATACATCTATTCCATGGATCTTCCACACGGTGGCAAGATGTTCACCGATGGTTCTGGGATTACACCGTTCTAAAAGTTTGAGTTCCCAGAGGGAAGAGACTAGGTAGTTTATAAACAACATAAATTCATTTTTCACAGTTCTGAAGTCTGGGATGCCCAAGATCAAGGTGTGGGCAAGGTCATGGTGAGAGCCTTCTTCCTGTTTCATGCTTGGGACCTCCTCACTGGGTCCTCTCATGATGAAAGGGCTGAGGGATCTCTGTGGATACTCTTATAGGGGTACTAATCCCATTCACGAGGGCTCCAACTCATGGCCTCCTCACCTTCCAAAGGCTCCACCTCCAAATACTATCACACTGAGGCTTAGGCTTGCACATAGCAATTTCGCTGATTATACCAACATTTCGTCTATGGCTCTGGCTGCTCAGCATCCTTATATCACATTCCATGGAGGGGCTCTGATCGGCCTTTCCTAGATTGATGCCCATCCAGGGACTAAACCCTGTGGTCAGGGAGATGAGGTCACGGATTGGCTGCCCACGAGTCACCTCCACACCCAGGAAGGCGAATCAACCATCCCAGCAGAATCACACAAACACCACACCTCTTCTACACACAAATTACTTTTTCAGTCAATTTAGATCGTATTTATTGAGTACCTATATGGGTCAGGCCTTCACTAAGTGCTATGAAGCCCAAAACACAGGTATTAAGACTAAAGCCACTTCCCATTCTTGTTCTATTAAAGAACTATAATTAATTATAGTCTCATTTACATACTATCTTTAGGTCTGTTATGCTGGATTATATTGGTAGCAGGAACCTCTGTAGAAAAGTCGGTCATGAAGTCAGGGACTTTTCATCCAGGTAGAATGTCCCTCCTCTCAGGTGCTAATAACTTTAGCCACAACCCAAAGCTTTACGTCTAGACTTTGAAATAGTTGTTCTGGTAGCTGCAATCAAATGGGCTAATCCAGTGATCCCTTTCTTTCCCCCCACTTAGCAGCCTTTCTACTTCCTGCATCCGGGTTTGTTCTAGACTCTCACATACCAACTCCTTCAGCTCTGGCCTTCCATTGCACTGCTGTGGCTCCTACTTCCAAGAGGTCTCTATGATGTCCCTTTGGTTTTTATTTCCTCTGCTACCACCCTTCTTCGTGCTCTAGTTATCTCTAACCTAGACGACAAAACACCTGCTTTGTTTTCCTGCTTCTCCCAACCACTCTCGAACCAAGTAAATGCTATATGATGCACTGAGGCTTGCTTTCTAAAGCAAAGAGAGAGCTCCATCCCCCTCAGGGCCTGGGCAAAAACCTTCAGGGATGTTTCATGGGCTCCTGAGCCATGTGAATAACTAGATGGCGGTCAGTCAAGATCCATTGTCCTCTGGGCCAGCCTACTTTACAAAACTCATATCACTGAGTTAGTTTCAATTGATTTCACTGCATTCAACACTCAGGATAAAGCAGTCTTTCCCAAATGTACTTCATATTCTCTGTCATCCTTGTCTCCTGCAAGCTGTTTCTACTGCCTGAACTTCCCTCAAATCATCTCTGTGCATCCAAACACCATGTGTCCTTCTAAGCCTCCTTTAAATTGCAAATATCCTAATAGGCCTTTTTTGATCTTTCTAACAGGATATTGCTATTCCTTCCTTTGTGCCAGAACAGCACATTCTTTGTACCTCAATTATGACCAATTTATCTTGTCCTATAATTATGCGTATTTTTTACTTTTAGATTATGAAGTCTTTGATGCCAAAAACCATCTTCTCTCTATAGACACCATCACACACAGCTAGAAATTTTGCCTTGCTTGATGCATTAATTGCTATTGCTGCTGTAATAAATTACAGTGGCTCAATATACTGTAAGTGCTGGAGGCTGTATGCCCAAAATCAGCATCGGTGAGCTCATCTCAAAGGGCCAGCAGCACTGGTACTTCAAGGTTCCAGAGGAGGCGCTATCTCTTTGCCTTTCTTGTTTCTAAAGCTCCCCTGCCTTCCTGGGCTCACAGCCCTTCCTCTTTCTCTACAGCCAGCAGCATAGTAAGTCCCTTCCATCACCACCCTGCCTTCTGCTGCAGTCTGATTTCCCCTGCTTCCCTCTTATAAAACCATTCTGTGATAACCCAGATCATCTAGGATAATCTCCTGTCTCAAGATCCTTAATCACATCTGTAAAGTCTCTTTTAAAGTAATATTTATGGTTCTGAGGATGAGGATATGGGTATCTTGTGATGGGTGGCTACTGAGTCTACCACACTTAATAATGATTTGTTGAACTCTACCTAATCCGATTTATAACACATGGTGGTCTGGGTACTAGTGAAATGGGAAAGAACAGGTCCGGCCCTCATAGATCTTGTATTCCTGTGAGGGAGGCAGAAATTAAAGAGCTAAAGATTAATAATTTAATTAAATTGTGACAAATGTTCTAAGTATGATTACAGGGTTCATAAAAGAGTATATAATCTGAATACTGGCATGCCTCGGAGATACCATGGGGTCACTTCCAGCCCACCTCAATAAAGCAAATATTGCAATAAAGCGACTCCAATGGATTTCTTGGTTTCCCACGAAAGTTATACTATACTATACTATAGTCTATTAAGTGTTCAATACCATTATGGCTTAATGGACATATATACCTGGGGCTCCCGGGTGGCTCATTTGGTTGTGTCTGACTCTTGATTTTGCTCAGCTCACAATCTCATGGTCATCAGATCGTGCTCTGCATTAGGCTCCACACTGGGCATAGAGCCTGCTTAAGATTCTCTCTCTGTCTCTCTCTGCTCCTCTCCTGTATTCATGTGCTCGCAAATGTATAGACTTTATATAAAAAATACTTTATTGCTTAAAAGAACTAAGCATCATCTGAGCTTTCAGTGAGTTCTAGTTGCTGATCACAGGTCACCATAACCAATACAATAATAATGAAAAGGTTTCAAATATCACAAGAATTACCAAAATGTGACAAGGAAGCACGAAGTGAGCAACTGCTGTTGGGAAAATGGTGCCAACAGACTTGATAGACACAGGGCAGACACAAACCCTGAAATTGGTAGAAGACACAATTATCTGTGAAAGACAATGAAGGGAAGTCCAAGGGATACCTGTGCATGACTTGTTCTGGCGGTTAGAGAAGTTTATTTTTGAGGGAGAAGCAGTGTTTGAAGTCTGATGTGAAGGAAACATAGGCACTGCTAGGGCAAAGGGAACAGGGGTTGGGAGAGTGTGGGGGAAGGGTCCTGACAAAGGCAACAGCCCAGGGAAACATCCTATAATGTAAAGACCCTGGTGAGCCATGCAACAGGGAGGAGGCCGGAGTGGGGAAAGCGAGAGAGGAGCATGAAATCAGCTTGAGGCACCAAAGCAGGGATTACAAAATGCCAGAACCTACGGTTTTGCTTAGGATTTTTGCTCTTTATCCTTCGAGCAGTGGTTTTCAACTAGAGTGACTGTACCCCAATTCCTGCTACCCCACCCCTCCAAGCCCCAGGGCAGTGGTACCTAAAGAAGACATTTTGGGTTGTCACAACTGTAGGGATGGTGTGCTACTGACATCTAGTGGGTAGAGACCAGGGATGATGCTAACATCTAATTTACAAGAAGGCACCACAACGGAGTTGTCTGGCTTGAACTGTTTCTAAAAAAGAGTCACAGAACATTGAGAAGAACAGGTTAAAATATGCACCACACGCACTTCAAACAACCAAAGTACTGAAGTTCCTACTAGGAAAATGAGTAAGAGAGCAAGACTGGATTGGGGATGTCCAACAGGGAGAGATGGCCAACAGAGAGGGATGTCCAAGTCCAGGAGGACAGGACAGAATGATGGCACAGAGGAGGAAGGTGGTGGTGGAGGTGGAAGTGTGCTCACAGTCAAGAGATGCCATGGAGCAAAAACCAAGAGCCTTGCTCATAATTGGCCTTGGGGGGCAAGGAAAAGGAAGGTTCCAAGAATGACTCCCATCCTTTTAGCTTTTGCAACTGGGAGGGCAGAAATACCATTCACTAACAAGGACAATGCTTGCAGAGGACCAAGTTTTAAAGAGAAAACCACACACTCATTGTTAGACATGGTGAGTTTGAGTTGCCTGTGAATCAGTAAAGATTTAAAGGAAGTAGAAAAGGCTGGAAGCAGGAAAGTGATGCAATTTAGAGATATCAGTGATGCACATGAATGTGCCCATCTGGGAAGGGCAGGATGAGATGTCAAGAAAGGCTCCAGGTAGGAGAGGGGCCAAGTGGCTCAATTGGTTAAGTGTCCAACTCTTGATCTCAGCTCTGGTCATGATCTTATGGTTCACAGGGTTGGGCTCAGCACTAACAGCACAGAGCCTATTTGGGATTCTCTCTCTCCCTCTCTCTCTGCCCATCCCCTGCTTGCACTATCTTTGTCATTCTTTCTCTCTCTCCCCCTCCCCTGCTTGCATGCTCTCTCTCTCAAACAAACATTTAAAATGGGAAGGGAAGGGAAGATTCTAGCTAAGTCTTGTGATTTTCATTCCACATTTTAAGTTGGGTGGGGAAGAATAAGCCAGCAAAGAAAACAGAAAGAATAGCCAGAGGAGTAAGGGAAACCCAGAGATAAATAATTACTTGTACTTAACAAGGAAAGACTTTCAAGAAGGAAGGAGTGTTTAATAGTATAGAATAGAGTCTGCAGATAAAGTAAAATGAGAATGCTACCATGCCCAGGTGACACTCAAGAAATATTCAAAAAGGGACACCTGAGTGGCTCAGTCAGTTAAGCATCCAACTCTTGACTTCAGCTCAGGTCATGATCTCACAGTTCCTTAACTTCAAGCCCCACAATGGGCTCTGCACTGAGAGCATGGATCCTGCTTAGGATTCTATCTCCCTCCCTCTCTCTCTCTGTCTCTCACACTGGTGTGCCCTCTATCTCTCTCACAAATAAAAAAACTTAAAAAAAGAAATATTCAAATGTATGAATCTAAGTGATTGCAGATTAAGACTTCAGAACTCAATAAAATCTTTACTTTTTTAATCAAAAATTTGTGTCAATAACACTGACATGAGTCTTGACTTTTTGGATTACCTTTTTCTTTTTAGGCTTCTTTCTCCTTCCCCTAACTTTACTGAGATGTAAACATTAACTTTACTGTTATGTAATTGACTTACATAACACCGTGTAAGTTTAAGGTGTACAATGTGTTGACTTGACACACTTATATATGGCAAAATGATTGCCACCATAGCTTCAGCTAACATTTCCACCACATCACATAATTATTATTTCTTCCTTGCGGTAAGAACATATAAGATCTACTCTCTTACCACCTTTCAAGTACAGAGTAGAGCAGTATTAACTATAATTACTATGATGTATAATAGATTCTTGGAACTTATTCATCTTATAGTTGGAAATTTGTGTCTCTGGATTGACATCTCACATTCTTCCCCACCCCACCACCTCTGGAAATCACCACCATAGCCTCTGTTTCTATGTGTTTGGCTTTCGAAGATTCCATATACAAGCCAGATAATACCATTTCCGTTTGGCCTCTTAAACAAACTTGATCTTGCAATCTATTCCACAGTCTTCTACCATGCACCTGTTAAAGGACTCTATGCAACCCTGGATCTTCAGGAAACAAAACATTCTCCTTCCATTTCCAATAGGCAATGTTAATGAAGGAAGAATAAATGCAACTCAAAATATAAGACTAATTTATTTGTACAAGCCAACACTTTTCATTACTACACAGTAGTCATAATTATACAGTCATTTATCACCAGGTAATTACCACTGACCATTCCACGTAGATACGTGTTAAAATTTGATGCATAATTCCGTAAAACAATGCAGTTTACACTCATCAGAAAGGCTTATCTTGCCAGCTACCTGCAAGGGTACTAATTACCTATTATGAAAATCTACTGACTCATCAGGAAGGGGTTAATTTTTCTCAGCAGCATTCCCAGGGCCACCGTTTGAAGTAATTATCACAATTTAGTAGAAAGCAGACAAGCTGTCTACACAGGAAATGAGTGAAACAGCTTGCTGCCCTTCTGTGTAGGTAAGTGTGCTGCCTGTTCATCCCCAGGTGCCTGGGAACAGCACACGGACCTAGCTGGGACTTCCTGCCACCGAGTCACAGCGCAGTCATGTCGCATCGGAATTCTCTCTGGTTTCTGTGGAGAAGACATGCACAGGTGCACTCTGGCTTAGCGTGTGGCAGTTCTGTATTCTCTTCCTAGACACTCGGCTCTTTATAGTAAAGTTAGTCTCTACATCAGAAGCCCTGGGCTCCTCTACCAGGGTGGGGACAATATTTATTAGAACCAACAGATGGAAGAAAGATGACAGAGACAGGCCCAGTTGTTGAAGGTACCCTTGCAATATTCTATGGATGATCCAAACACGATTTACTCAGAACCATTTGCATACGATACTGATGACATCTGGATATACCCATAAAAATGCGAGAATGTCTATCCTGGATGGTGAACATGTTCAAAATGAAAAGATCCCATGGAATGTATAGTGGAAGGGTGTGTGTGTGTGTGTGTGTGTGTGTGTGTGTGTGTGTGTGTGTGTGAAATTCAGAAAAAAAATAAGGTTCCTCCAATAACTTCTTTCCCAATAATCCTTTCACGATATTTATAAAGGGCAACAAATTTGGTGTTATGTAAATCCTAATACAATTTACAATCAACAGAAGGGGAACAGTATAAGGTGACAGTTATTGTACTCAATGGTACCAGTGACATTATCGAACAGCTAAAAATGTACCAGGAACTGTGTTAAGTGCAGGTAATACAAAGGGTCCTTGTTCTTAGATAGAAATGCAACAAGTAATCAGACTAAGACACTAAATATATTGGCAGATATGTTCAGAATGGGATTTAAAAATAACCACCAAAACAACCCGTCCAACTTGAAATATCACAGAAATAAACACCTATAAATGAGGAGGACAAGAAAGGGAGGGAGAATTAAAATTTACAAAGTAAGTGTGCAGAAAACACAATAAGTAAATAAGGGGTACTATTAAATTTCTCAAAACAGAATACGTAGCCCGATAACATGATTTAGAACACATTCCCACATCATTTATTTGCTAATCGATAATGCTTTGATTTATAATATCACCTGGATTTTCTTATGGTTCAGTTTGTAGCACTAATGTGTCATGTACTTATGGGTTACGTAACTAGTTTCTACCATTTCTTACTTAACCTTCTCTGTGTGTCAGAAATCTACAGACACAGTAGAGATGCAAGACACTAAAAAATTCTTTTACATACAGTGCATTAAACAATATCAGGTTTTCATGTCAAAATGTAAACCCTAAAGAGATGATAAAAATTCCACTGAAACAATGTTAAGTATTATGAGCACTGTTCACACTGTCAAACAGCAGAAAATGAGCAGGTTTCATTTACTCCAGAGATTTACTTTCTCCTTCATCACATATTTAAACTGTGATTTATTATGCATCATGAATTCATCAATAGAATATCTATAATCCAGTAAAAGAAAATGATTTTTTTTTTACCAAAACTCATGTCATGTTTTTCTTTATAATGATTCATAGCACAACTTAAGTCAGTGGTCCTCAAATTATTGAAGACTGTCTTTGCATCTACACAATACTTGGCCAATAATTATTCTTCCTTTCTTTTCTACAAGACTGCTCTTATAGAATACTCAAAGATAGAATGAACATATATCCTCCTGAATTTTCCACCATAGGTAAATGCATGACAGGAGGTGAAAATGTTGTGGCTAAAAGGGTCCTGGAGACAGATCACCCTAACCAGCTGAAGTGAGTTTTCCATCTCTCTGCTTCAAAAAACTGAAAATCACAGAGGGTAAACTAGAAACCTCTACTGAGACCCCATGGAGAAACAACATCAGAGCTCCCGGCAGCATGACGGTGTATTTCCATCATGATGACTGAGCGACAGACTCAGAGTGACTCCAGGTCAAAGCCCCAATCACTGCTTTCTGTGTATGCCTCCATTTCCTTGGGTGTAACATGAAGGGTTTGGAGGAAATAAACTTGGAGCTCTCAAAGGGTCTAACACGTTAGGACAGTCAAAGTGCATGAGTGCATAATTTCAGGGAAGACGAAGACACGCAGTGAGAGGGTCTCTTTCCCACCTCTGGGAAAAAGAATAAGCAAAGAAATAACTGGCTTTGTTTTTGTGTTTGTTTCTGGAATTGTTTCACGCTGATCTGTGTTCAACACACGGAAGAGTACGTCCCAAGGATTGATGGGCTTTTTACTACAATCCTGCTTTCAGAGAGAAGTTCTCTCAGAGTCGGTGTGTGAACCTTAATGTTTAGACAGACAGAAGGGTCGTCCCCCCAGAAAGAGCCTCTCTGTTCATAAGTGACAAGGTGGCTTTCAACCAGAGTTATGATTACTATAATGACCAAGGATATCAGGAGGACTGAATAACAACTGTTTTATGCATTCACGGTTGTGACGTTGCCAAGTGGGACACTGGGACAAAGGGGCAGAAGGAAGACTGGAGAAGAAGCCCCAGTAAGGAACCGCAACCCACATAAAGATGAAAAAGGAGGAACAATGTGTTAGAGGCTTATCCAAAATGTCAAGTTAAAACACACTCAAGGTGGCCTATAAAAGGGCTTGATGATGCAGTATGATGCGATATGACGCGGTATGACAGTACCGTAGTATTTATTACTGCAGTACTTTTAACGCGAGCCACCAGTTGTCCCTCTAATTACTGTGTGCTCAGAACATCACTTTGGTAAAGGACCTTATCCATGCTTTTCAAGATTTCTATGTGAATCATCTCTTTATTTAACTGCCTTCAAGACAGGAAGATTTTCCACATTTCTGAAACCTTTTGAACTTCCTTTCTCAAAATAGTTCCTACTATCTATAATTCAACAAGTAGCAACAGAATGATCCACTCCCTTCTTTCTATTCCCTGTGAACTGATGACCTTCTGATTATTCTCATAAACCATCAGTAGACTAATGTTTGTAACTTACTGCATTCATCTTGTTAGTGATGGAACCTAATAAAAGTGCCGTCTTATGGGTCTAGAACAGTCTAGTTCAGCAATTCCATATGGTATAGCATAGTGGATCCTTGTTTTTAGAGAAGCAGGTTATTACAAACAGCAGAGAATGACATATAGGAATATCTATACTATGCTGACCCCTAAGACATTTTTCTTCACTAATGTTGGAGTCACACATTCAAAGAAGAAGCAACAGATGAAGTACATGTGCGAAGTCCATGAGCATGGGGACCAAAGCGACCAGAGGAAGACATGGTTGGCCCAAGTTGGTTCAATTTAAAAAAATAAATAAATAAAAATGGCAGTTACCATACCAAATATGCAGACAGCTCACAATTTCAGCCCTCATCACTTTCTTACAACAGATTTATAATTACTTGAGCCTTCTGGTTACTTGAGTGCCAGGTCATATTTGATTGTGCCTAAACTATCAAGCAAGGATTATAGTGCCTCACTAGTTGCCATGACGTAGACTTTGGGATTTAGATTATTCAAATAAATTCATGTAACTGTGGCTTCATTTACCAAACAAAGATCATATTTTTTTCTTAACATTTACTCATTTAAAAAAAAAATTTTTATGTGCTTTATTTATTTTTGAGAGACAGAGACAGCACAAGCAGGGGAGGGTCAAAGAGAGAGGGAGACATAGAATCCAAAGCAGGCTCCAGGCTCTGAGCTAGCTGTCAGCACAGAGCCCGACACAGGGCTCAAACCCACGAACTGTGAGATCATGACCTGAAGCAAAGTTGGACGCTTAACAGACTGAGCCACCCAAGCGCCTCTGCGGAGATTATGTTCTTAAACTTAACCATGTACATCTTAATATCAAAACTCTAAAGACAGCAAGCTCTACATGGAGACCCTAAAAGGTTTTCCCAGGTTAAATGACATCTATAAATAATACAATAATCATTTTAATGATGATGCCAACCCTATTACTATTAACTGCTATTTGAAAAACACAGGCACTATTATTGATCTCTGTTCTGAGAAACTTTATAAACATTATCTCATATAATTCCCATACATTAAACCTTCGTTGGGGTTGTTTTCCCTATTTTAAAGATGAGTCAATGAAGTTCAGGGGCGTTTTTCTTAAATCCTCACTCTCTCTCTCTGAAAAGAAGTCCCCCTAACATTTACATCCATTATGTAGACAAGCTTAACAATTTTATCTATCTATCTATCTATCTATCTATCTATCTATCTATCTATCTATCTACCTACCTACCTACCTACCTATTTATGTTACATGAAGGATTGCACTTTGGAAAATTCTTCTGTGATTTAAATATAAATATACATAGGGGCACCTGGGTGGCTCAGTCGGTTAAGTGTCCGGCTTCGGCTCAGGTCATGATCTCACAGTCCATGGGTTCGAGCCCTGCACTGGTCTCTGTGCTGACAGCTCAGAGCCTGGAGCCTGCTTCAGATTCTGTGTCTCCCTCTCTCTCTGACCCTCCCCTGCTCTCTTTGTCTCTCAAAAATAAATAAATATAAAAAATTTTAATATAAAGTACATGATAAGAGACCATGGGTAACTTTGCCAGGGAAAGCAAAAGATCCTGCCAAGAGCAGGTCACTGCATTGGTTTTTGTCAATGGTCCACCTCCACATTCAGCAATCTGTCTTTTCCAGGCAGGGTTAGGAAGCCAGCCTTTGGCAGGGGTGAGCTGTTCTTTGACAGGTGGCAGAGGAAAAGGATGTGGTTTTAAATGTGTAATAATGATGATGATAGTATTACTAATGAATAAGCTAGATTTCTTTTTATTTGTGCCATAATCAAAGGGCTCTCACAGGAGCATTTGTGAGCTCCAGACAGAATTCCCAGAGCTCCTATCTCTGGCTCCTCCTCAAGGGACAAGGATAGGTAAAGAATTAGGTGAGCGTTATGTACTCCTACACGTTACCCATTTGTGTGTTTCACAATATGGTTTATTATTGGAAGTAATATACATACTTTTAATATTATGGAATAACATTATATATAATAGCTATGTAAAATATAGTAATATATATTTTTATTTTACTAATATAAAGAAAGTTGAATACTCATCCAAGAAGGTAAGGGCACCTGTCATCTCTCATCTGTCTCAGAAATATCCCATCCAAGACTTTCCCTCACCTGCCTCCACGTCCACTTTTACACACTTCAGTCCATTTTCCCTTCCAACCTCTCCATTTCCACTGTCATTCACCTGGTTCAGTTTTTTTGTCTTCTTTTTTTTTGGCCTGGGCTACTCTGATAGCCTCCTATTCGCCTTTCCAAGCCCCACACTGAGTCCTTATACTGTATAGTCATCCTTCCGTAGCTGGAGTGATCTTCCTAAAACAGAGGTCTGATCAAACCACTCCCTGCTCAGCATCCTTCAATAACTGTCACGTAGAAAAGACCAGACTGTGTCACGACGCCGACAAAGGACCTCCTGCTGCTTCCCCGCCTCTATTCCTGGCACCACCTCCCCAGCCACCTCCCCAATCACAGGCATCTGTAGCAGAGCCCCAAATGTGCCGGGTTCTCTTTCCAGTCTAGATCCCAGAGTCAAGATTCAGCATATGGGCTCCAGCGGCAGTCTAGAAAGATTCAAAACCTACTTCTAGCACTCACCAGCTGAGGCGTGGGCTAGCTACTGAGGCCCTAAGAGCCGTGGTTTCTGCTGCAATCTGAAGGAGGTGATTAGACCTAACTCACCACTTAACCGTAAGGATCAGATGAGATAACGCATGTAAAGCTGCCCACACAGCACATGGCCCGTGTCCCAGTAATCCTTGCAGGCCCCTATTCTGACGGCTAAGAGTGCTTTATACTTAACTCTGTTAACAAGGGCAGGGGGGACCACAAAGCACATATTCCAGTGACAACAGATAATTTTTAAAAATTGATAAATACATAGCGTGCTGGAAGTAAAAACTTGCGAAGAAAATTTCAGCAAGGCCAATCTGGAGTGTTACTTTGAGCAGACCAGGCAGGGAAGACCTTAGGGACAAAGAGGCCTTTGAACAAGGCATGAAGGGGACAGGAAGGTGAGCCACATGGACGTCTGGGGAAGTGCATTCAGGCACAGAAGGGAGCAAAGCAAAGGCCCTGAGGTGGGCCATGACTGGCAGGTCTGGGAACCAGCAGACACACCAGCCAGGCTGAAGGCCAGCATGCCCAGGAGAGGGTCGGAATGAAATCAGGGAGAAAAGGCTGTGGTCAAGCAGGTTGTGCTGGGGCTTGAGGGCCATGTTAAGGATGCTGTTTTTATGTTACGGCTTGATATTTCTGGGAAATTTCACTCCAACTTTCTGGGCTGGGCGTGAAGCCTGTTGTCTCTGCTCCCACGGGGCCCCTGCTGCTGCCACCAAAGCTCTTAGTAAAGCAGCCCCCCAACTCCCCAGCTGAACAGGGCCCAGCGATTCATCTCAGTAGCCCCAGTGGCTTGGGGGTGCTCACAAGCTCGCAGGGATGGTTCAATAAAGAATGAATGAATTTTCAAGAAACGAATGAAAAACAAGCAATGCACTTTCAGAAGCCCAATGGCAAGGGTCGCTGCCGCGTGAGGGGAGGATACTATACAAGACCCTGCAGACAGACGTGGAAAATAAGTGTGTGTCCTCCACCATCATGTTTGAATTTCCAATTTCAGCAATGAGGTTCAGGGACACTAGACTACTTTGCTAAAACTATTCTGTTTTAGTGGCGCCTGGGTGGCTCAGTCGGGTAAGCATCCGGCTCTTTGTTTGGGCTCAGGTCACGATCTCATGTGAGTTCAAGCCCCACAACACTGACAGCGTGGAGCCTGCTTGAGATTCTCTCTCCTTCTCCCTCTCCCTCTCTCTCTCTCCGCCTCTCACTCTCTCAAAAATAAATAAGCTTGAAAAAATTGTAGAAAAAATAAAATTATTTTGTTTTATAGTTTTTAAAGTTTTGCATGCATTATTTGAATCTGTCTCAAAAATACCTGTGACAGTTATTTTTCCGATTTAAGTATCATTTATTTTCCAAATAAGAAAATTGAGTCCCCTGCACCAAAGAAGCAGTACCTGGCAGGCTCAGTCCCCGAACCCCAGAACCCACGTCCTGTGAGGAGGGCCCTGCCTCTCGTATGGAAAAGCGCAGGTCCGGAAGCCCGGAGAGCATGCAGAGCACCACATCAGAACAACCACAGCTCGGTGGGCTGGGTGGGGCAGCAAAACCCCGCTAACCATAGACCATGATAATGAAGCAAGACTTGTCATGAGGAGAGGGGACCATCACCGGGGGAAAGAAGTCCGTTCTGCCCTCATTAATCACAGATAGAATCATTCTGTTGACGAATGAGACAGTGAGGACAACAAAACAATAGGAGCCTCCGAGAAGACGCGAACTAACGGTATTTACACCGAAGCTGCCACCAGCGGGGTCTATTCTCCAAATCACTGCTCTATTGTATTGTATTTTCATTGGCTTTAATGCTTACGGAGTGGTGCTGTCTGTACTACATGACAGAGAGCAGCCGCAGCGTATCCACCAAAGACTCATGAGCACTGTGCTCAGATCTGGGAGAGACTGCATTTACTGCACACGGAATCAGGCACAGGCTACTTACTTCATCCTGGGCCCAGCGCTTTGACCTGTAAAGTGGGGTGACTGTGTCTTTGTAAGAGCTTTGTTACAGGATGAATAATATGGCAGAATATTAAAAATGATCAAGTGTTCTAGGAAGGTGAGAGGTAATACAAATCTCACTCACCGTATATTTGCCGATTGTGCTGTCTTAAATTACATGGTATTCTATTAAGCTTTTAGTTGACTATAAAATACATAGTCAAGAATCTTTTCTACCATCTAAATAACAATCAGCACCTAAAACCAAATTCATGCTCCACTCCCATTCATATCTTTTTTTAAAGTTTATTTTTGAGAGAGAGGGGTGGGGGAGGGGCAGAGAGAGAGAGAGAGAGAGAGAGAGAGAGAGAGAGAGAGGCAGGCAGACACAGGATCCGAAGCAGGCTCCAGGCTCTGAGCTGTCAGCACAGAGCCCCATGCAGGGCTCGAACCCACTAACCTTGATATCATGGCTTGAGCCGAAGTCGGGTGCCCAACTGACTGAGCCACCCAGGTGTCCCCCATTCATACCTTAATGTTTTCTTTGGGTAAATATGTCAACGCGTGAATGCCACTGAGA
The DNA here is from genome assembly GCF_006229205.1 of Suricata suricatta. Classification (NCBI taxonomy): domain Eukaryota; kingdom Metazoa; phylum Chordata; class Mammalia; order Carnivora; family Herpestidae; genus Suricata; species Suricata suricatta. The sequence continues at coordinate 139,107,847 of NC_043705.1, read as the reverse complement.
ACATGGTGGGACTTACTTTTTGCCCCACATATACTGTGCGAGTTTCACGTAGCTAATAATCACCCGATTGCCAAAATGGTCTAGTAGGTGTGTCATTCAGAAATGCCATTTCTACATTTTATTATCATGCTACCTTAATATTTGACAAGGAGAAGTTGTAAGGGTTTGTGATCATAAAGAAGTATGGGAACAGTTACACCAAATTACCCAGAAAGCTAAGGGAAGGAAATTTATTTCCTCCGTCTCCCTCTGAGGGTGACTGATCCTATCATCTCTTTTCAACAGTGTATAGTGTAATATACTGGAGTTAATTTATCAGAGCAGGGCTACCATCCCTGGCTTGGGTCTAGGATAGCAATGAACGATGTGAATGAATCGCTGTTTTTCTTCCTTCCTACACAAAATTGTGAAAATATTTAGCACCGCTCACGCGTTAGGGGGAAACTTATAACCTGAGTTTAAGTTTTAAAAGAGGATCGTTCTTAGCTTGGCAATTTTCAAATTGCTGCAATTGTAAAATGACTTAAGTGAAAATGACTAAGTCAAAGAAAATTGCACTTTGATGGGAAAATAAAACTCAGCGCCGGGAGCGAGCTGGAAGAGAATGGCATACACGGGCCTTCCAAATCGTGGAACGGCTGACAAATATTGAGGCAGCAGCCCAGCAGTTTCTAATGTACAACTAAACACTTAAAAAAAATCTGTCAAACAATGTCACAAACAAATAAGGAAGCAGGTCCACTGAAAACCACATGGTCCTCCAGTAATGGGGAGGAGTGAAAATAGAGTACAAAAGCATAAATAACTCACTCAAGGGGCAGGGCTCTGACTTAGGAAATCTGTGCTCTCAATTCTATACTCTCTTTCCAACACACTAAGCCTCGTTATGTCGAGGGGTGACAGGAATCACTGCTCTGTGCACTACGGCCTGATAGGAAGTCCATAACTTCACATAGAAGAACGACAGTTCACTAAACCATGTTGGAAAGAAAGGAAGCCATTGGTTAACAGAATGTATTGATTCTGACCATGAGGATCGCTCCATGCTTTGGACATTTTCTTAAATAATCCACAGGACGGGGGTCTCCACAAAATAAGAAAAAACAAATGTGAATAAAGTTAGTATCAGGAATGAACTTCTGTACTTGGCTAACACATCACAGAATGTGGCCTTTAGTTTGATTTTTGAAAAATATGTTTCTCCAAACACACAAACCCTCAACAGAAGCATTTCTGTTTTTGAAAAGTGGCTTTCATCTTAAAGATGCATAGTCCAGACACAAGTTTTATTGTATTAGAAGGAAACTAAGTATATAATAAAAAAAAAAAAAGGTAAGGAATCCTTTAGTTCTCCAAAATACAACTGTATTTTTAAAATGTGCTCAGTACCCTTTTCCATATGCTATATTAACAATTTTAAAGGGGTTCTCTACAATCCAAAGTTTATGTACCAGAAAAAAAAAGTATAAAGTGAAACTTTTGTTTCAAAAAAGTTCACGCTACCTAATATCTCAAAAACACCATTAGTTTTCTGCTTCACCATGTTTTAGCAGATGAATATTTGATAATTCGGGAACATGGCTGCATTTTACTTTTGAATTTTAATCTTGGCTCATGTTGAACATGTAATTACCAGAGATTTTAACTTGCTCTCTCTTATGTTACCTTTTTTTTCACTAAAATTTCTACCAGAATCCTAATTACTTTTACTCTTACTTTGCCGTTTTTCCCTAAAATTTCCACCAAAATTGTAATTGTTTTTAAAATAAATAAGTAAAATTCCTAAGCTATCTTAAAACCGTAAGATGCAAGCTGGAAGAATACTGGTAAATGATAGTGTGTTAAAATGAAACCAGCCAGAGGCACAATGAGATTGTTTCCACACTCATGAGCTCTGCTGAAATCTCCTGGTCCACACTGTCTTATCAGTTAGCAGACAAACCAAATGGTGCCAAAAAGCCATAAGGACTGAGGAGGGTCCCCAGGAGGTGGAATGGTTCAAGTGGGGTCTGGGCTAGTATGAGGGACAAAAGATAAGCTGAGAATGATAAATGCCATTAGTGAAATTTGGAAAACTAGGCAGACGTTGAAACAAGATTTCTAGAATGTCACTGTGGAATGTTTGATAAAATGCTCTCTTCTTATTGCTTTAAAACTTTAATAGAAAATCCCCCCTCTCTCTTCAAAGTTTAATCCTAACAATGTCTGGCATGTCCATTTTCACTACTGCTACATGTAAACTCACAGTGTCCAGAAACCAAGCACGTTTTTAAAAATTGACTCCATCTTTGGTTAGGTTTATTCCTAGGTATTTTATGGTTTTTCATGTAATTGTGAATGGGATCTGTTTATGATTTCTCTTTCTGTTGCTTCATTTTTGGTGTATAAGAATGCAACTGATTTCTGTACATTGACTTTGTACCCTGCGACTTTACTGAATTCATTGATCAGTTCTAGAAGGCTTCTGGTGGAGTTGATCGGGTTTTCCATGTAGAGTATCATGTCCTCTGCGAAAAGGGAAAGTTTGACTTCTTTGCCAATTCTGATGCCTTTTATTTCCTTTTGTTGTCTGATTGCTGATGCTAGGACTTCCGACACTATGTTAAACAACAGTGGTGAGAGTGGACATCCCTGTCGTGTCCCTGATTTCAGGGGGAAAGCTCTCATTATTTCCCCATTGAGGATAACATTGGCTGTGGGCTTTTCATAAATGGCTTTTATGATGTTTAAGTAAGTTCCTTCTATCCCAACTTTCTCTTTTTATTAAGAAGAGATGTTGTGTTTTGTCAAATGCTTTTTCTGCATCTACTGACAGGATCATATGTTTTTTTCTTTTGTTTTGTTAATGTGATGTATCACATTAATGGATTTGCGAATATTGAACTAGCCTTGTAACCCAGGAATAAATCCCACTTGATCATAATGGATAAAACTTTTTATATGCTGTTGAATTCGATTTGCTAGTATCTTGTTGAGTATTTTTGCATCCATATTCATTAAGAATATTGGCCTGTAGTTCTCTTTTTTTGTTGGGTCTCTGCCTGGCTTAGGAATCAAAGTGATATGTGCTTCATAGAATAAGTCTGGTAGTCTTCCCTCCATTTATATTTGTTGCAATAGCTTGAGAAGGATCAGTGTTAACTCTGCTTTAAACGTCTGGGAATCCATTCAGCCCTGGGATTTTATTCGTTGGGAGATTTTTGATAACTGATTCAATTTCTTCACTGGTTATGGGTCTGTTCAGATTTTCTATCTCTTCCCATTTGAATTTTGGTAGTGCATGTGTGTTTAGGAATTTGTCCATTTCTTCTAGATTGTCCAGTTTGTTGGCATATAATTTTTCATAGTAATCTCTGATGATGGCTTGTATTTCTGAGGGATATTTTGTAATAGATCCATTTTCCTTTAAGATTTTATCTATTTGAATGTTCTGGTGTAAAAGAGCTGTATGCTGAAAACTATAGAAGACTTATGAAGGAAACTGAAGAAGACACAAAGAAATGGAAAAACATTCCGTGCTCATGGATCGGAAGAATAAACATTGTTAAAATGTCATTATTACCCAAAGCAATTTACACATTCAATGCGATCCCCATCAAAGTTGCACCAGCATTCTTCTCAAAGCTACAACAAACTATCTTAAAATTCATACGGAACCACAAAAAAACCCAAATAGCCAAAGCAATATTGAAGAAGAAAACCAAATGGGAGGCATCACAATTCCAGACTTTAGCCTCTACTACAAAGCTGTCATCATCAAGACAGTATGGTATTGGCATACAAACAGACAAATGGACCAATGGAATAGAATAGAGAACCCAGAACTGGACCCACAAGTGTATGGCCAATTAATCTTTGACAAAGCAGGAAAGAGTATCCAATGGATAAAAGACAGCCTCTTCAACAGGTGGTGTTGGGAGAGCTGGACAGCAACATGTAGAAGAATGAAATTAGACCACTTTCTTACACCATTCACAAAAATAAACTCAAAATGGATAAAATATCTGAATGTAAGACAGGAAGCCATAAAAACCCTAGAGGAGAAAGCAGGAAATAGCCTCCTAGACCTCAATCGCAGCAACTTCCTCCTCAACACATCCCCAGAGGCAAGGGAATCAAGAACAAAAATGAACTACTGGGACCTCATCATGATAAAAAGCTTCTGCAAGGCAAAGGAAACAATCAAAAAACTAACAGGCAACTGACAGAATGGGAAAAGATAGTGGCAAATGGTGTATCAGATAAAGGGCTAGAATCCAAAATATACAAGGAGCTCACTAAACTCCATACCCGAAAAATGAATAACCCAGTGAAGAAATGGGCAGAAGACCTGAACAGACACTTCTCCAAAGAGGACATCCAGATGGCCAACAGGCACATGAAACGATGCTCAGCATCACTCATCATAAGGGAAATACAAATCAAAATCACACTGAGATACCATCTCACACTGGTCAGAATCACTAAAATGAACTAATCAAGAGAATACAGATGCTGGAGATGATGTGGAGAAATGGGCACCCTTCTACACTATTGGTGAAAATGTAAACTGGTGCAGCCACTGTGGAAAACAGTGCGGAGGCTCCTCAAAAAACTATCCGTAGAACTCCCCTATGACCCAGCAATAGCACTGTTAGGGATATACCCAAAGGATACAGAAGAGCTGATGCATAGGAGCACATGTACCCCAATGTTCATAGCGGCACTTTCTACAATAGCCAAATCATAGAAAGAGCCTAAATGTCCATCACCTGATGAGTGGATCAAGAAGATGTGGTATAGATATACAATGGAGTACTATATGGCAATGAGGAAGAATGAAATATGGCCATTTGTAAGAAAGTGGATGAACCTCAAGGGTGTCATGCTAAATGACATAAGTTAGGCGGAGAAGGACATATACCATATGTTTGCACTCATAGGTCTAACAGGACAAACCTAACAGAGGACCATAGGGAGGGGAAGGGGGAAAGAGATCTGGGGAGAGTGAGGGACACAAATCATGAGAGACTACTGAATGCTGAAAACGAACGGTTGGACTGAACGGGGAGGGAGAAGGAGAGGGGGGTGATGGTCATGATGGTGGGCACTTGTGAGGAGAAGCACTGGGTGTTATATGGAAACCAATTTGACAATAAACTATTATAAAAAAATTTTAAACGTTCACTCCAATTTCCAAAGACCAAGCTGACAGAGAATCTATGAAAGGCAAAACAGATTTAGATCCATGATGTAACATTCACCTATATTACTGAATGTGAAGAAGGCCTATCCTGTAGCATTTAATTCATGAACTGGAAATATTCGTAGTTATGTGGATTTTCTATGACTATATTCTCAGCATACCATTTTAGGTAATTTAAAAATAAATCATGATGACAACATAGTATTTAAGAGTAGAGGTTTAGATCAAGTCAGCTTGGGTTTGAAACCTTGTTGTTGGAGATACTGTTTTATCTTGGACTATTTATTTAAAATTATTTGAATAACAGTGTCTTTTCTTTAAGATGGGACTTAAAATACCCACTTCACTGTACTGTTAAAGGGATTTACATGATACGCATGAAGTGTGTGGCACAGGCCTGTAGAAATCAAGAAATTTAACTAATGGAAGTTGAGGGGAGACATATGTGTGTCTTTTGACCACTGCTATACATTCTCAGTAAATAGTGAATGAATGACCATTGTTATCATCAATAATTACTCCAAGAATCTTATCTAAACTTAAGTACCAGCCTAAACAGAATCAGTAGACGTGCATTATTAGTTATGTTCTACAAAGTCAACCTAAACACTAAATTAGTGAAACATGAAGCATTACTCCTAGGGGACGTAGAGGGTGAGCCTCTGGCCACACATTTTCATCAGTCTGTCAATACATAGCGTTATGTGTGCTGAGTTTAAAGACATCTTATTTAATAAGACATCGTATTTAATAATACATATTGTCTCATCATTAGCATTGGACACATGGCCAACAGCACTGTAACTCATGCCAGACTGGAGCTTGTCTAACACACGTATTCTCCCCATCAGGCACCCCCACCCTTCGTTCAGTGAGGAACATCAGACAGCACTTCCACACTATGCCCGAGGGCTACTTTAAACAGCAAAATCACACAGAGCAAAAAAAAAAAAAAAAAATCACAAAAATGAAAAAAAAAAAAGGCACTAAATAAACTGCAAAAAGGACCCTTCCTTACAGTAGCAGAGCTAAAACAAGAAGGTGGTACATCGCCTTGTGTGACCTCAGCTGGGAATGGGCATGTTTGGAAACTAAAATCATTTGCCCATGGATGACTGCAAAAGACAATGCATTTTGATTTGAGAGTTACACATAAATTTCAGCAAGTAGACCAATTTACAAATATAGAATCTGTCAATATGAGGATTGACTGTCTATCTAACAGGAAGTAGAAGATATGTTGATAAAGATTACCCTTTCTAAATATCAGCACCCTTTCCCCTCTCCCTTTCTCTGTTCACCAGTATTTTGAATATAAGTTTTCCCAATCAGTGCTTGCTGAATAGGAAAATGAGCATGCTTTTGTGATTTTTAGTCCAGTAGAAACTAAGTATGCAACAGGACTAAGAACCTCACTTTTTTTTTTTACTATTTTAAATATATTTGGTAAAGTAGTCATCCAAAAGATATTGCATACAGTGCATCATTTTGAAAGATGTCACCTACAAACATACGGCCATAAATGATTATTACTGGGTTGTGGAACAGTTAGAAGAAATTGAACTATGTTAGATGAGGTTGAGTAAATAGAAAGTTGATAGAAAATCACTAGCTTCAATCAGGGACAATGGGAGGTTATAAGCATAAAAAGGTCCGATCAGGAAGAGGTAGCCCAGGAGAAGAAGGATCGCAAACTGTTGACTGAAGTGGTACGTTATGAAAGATGCCAGTTCTGTCATATCCTGTCACACTACTTACTGTTCATGACAAATGCCTAATGACTGGCCTTAGAAGAAATAAATACCCTATCATAATCTACCCAAGTTATTGTTAAGGAGCAAACAATGAGGGGAGAAGATTTTTTTGTCTTGATAGCACTATGTCCTGTGTATTGGTTTAGGACTTCACCTTCTTTTAATGCTCATGAATAGAGTTATTCTCTGAGCATGCCTAGGTGGCTCAGTGGGTTGAGTATTTGACTCTTGATTTAAACCAGGTTTGTGGAATCAAATAAAATTCTGTGCTGACAGTGCAGAGCCTACTTGGGATTCTCTCCCTCCCTCTCTCCCTGCCCTTCCACCACCTGTATGCTCTCCCTCTCTCTTTCTCTCAAAATAAATAAATAAACTTAAAAAAAAAGAATACAATTATTATCTATGAATCATTAAGAACTAGGGGCAGAGCACCTGCTTCTCTTTTCTTATTTTATAATGGAATGGATAGATAACAAGTGGTTAAGAGACATTTTCCCATTTATATAACACTTTCCTATCTCTTCAGAATAACTGGAATATTTTTATTCCGTAGTATGGCACATTCATGTTTATTTCACTAATAAAGAAGACTTACTTAGGTTTACCAAGAGTTTGATGTTCTGTATTATCATGTAGTCTTGTTATTTGAAAACTGATGCAAGCTTATTTAGAATAAATATGTTTATTTAGGCAATAAATGCAGAAGAGTAAGCTGTTATCCATAGGCCCTAATCTGCTCCATTTCTCTCTTATTACAAAACAATGTAATATCATATATAGATATCAAATATTAAAATTGTGATACTTTATAGATTTAGATTTTTTCCCATTTTATTATTATTTTTTAATATAATTTATTGTCAAGTTGGCTAACATACAGTGTATATAGTATGCTCTTGGTTTTGGGGGTAGATTCCCATGACTCATTGCTTACATACAACACCCACTGCTCATCCCAACAAATGCCCTTATCAATACCCATCACCCATTTTCCCCTCTCCCTCCATCCCCCCATCAACCCTCCATTTGTTCTCTGTTTTTAAGAGTCTCTTGCAGTTTGCCTTTCTCTCTGTTTGAAACTATTTTTCGCCTTCCCCTCCCCCATGGTCTTCTGTTAAGTTTCTCAAATTCCACATATGAGTGCAAACATATGACATCTGTCTTTCTCTGACTGACTTATTCCATTTAATACATGAATATTGTCCAATGTCACTTAATAGTCTTCCAAAACAGTTCACATTATCCATAAGAGCTCATTTAACCTTTCCCCACATTTATTATAAGTATTTTATACTTTTTATAGATATGTATAGTTTATGTTAAACTATTGAGCACGGATAGCTCATTTGTTAGGATGATAACTCTGCCAAGGGACGATAGTAAGTATTTTTGGGTTTCTGTGCCATAAGGTCTCCAATCCAAGTACTCACCTCCACCATGGAAAGGCCAAAGCTATGACACACAGAGCATAAACATGAGCATTCTCTGTTCCAAAAATACTTTATTAGAGGCTACAATTTGAATTTTATAAAATTTTCACACGACAGAATATTCTTTGTTTTTTTTTTCTTTCCCACCACTTAAAAATTTTACAAAGTATTCTCAGCCCATAGGCCGTAGGAAAACAGGCAGCGGCTGGTTTAGAGCTCCAGTTCACAGATTTCTAGAATAAGCCACGCTGCAATTTAATCAAATGCCCTACTAAGGACTTCATGCTCCAGGACTGGTCAACTAATTCCCTTTCCAGAAAAAAGCCCCCTCCTTCCAGAGGGAAGCAACTACCTGAGTCTGATTAACTGGAGCTATTTTCAATAATTTGAACCAGGGTGAGTTTTCGTGGGTAAAAATTAGCGGTGTTCAGCACCAGCTTTAACCCTTTTTTGGGCATTCAGTTTGAGCTCCTGAAGATGCTTAAGAAGGCCAGAGGCACTCTGGGAACCTGGACAGGAATTATCCGCCAATCAGCAGGAAGCACTAGTATTTAACAACCAATACGGTTGTATCACTGCATGATAGCTAAAGATCAGTCCTGGCTCAAAGGTTCTATCTGATCTCACAGACAGTCAGATCCTCTTTTGCGCCTGTTTGAGGATCAACGTTTGCTTTAGAAATGTCTGCACGCATGGCAAACAGGCAGTCAAGTACAGGTTGTCAGGGAGTGGCTAAGCCTCCCCTAATTCTAACCCTCAGCAGGGCCCATTCCACTGCCTACCATTAAAAAAAAAAGAAAGAAAGAAAGCAAAAAAGAAGAAAAGCTGAGCCTCAGCAATATGGCTTAACTTAATTTGCCAAAGTCTGATCCCAATTCACAACTCTTCAATAAATACTTGATGATGTTCTCCTTTGTGCCAGGAATAGCTGGGTGCATAGTAGTGGGGAAGAAAGGCAGAATATGGTCCCTGCCTTGTTATTAGAGAAGAGGGAATAAAAATAAGCAATTAAAATGCATTGAAAAGTCTTTTCTATTTTATAAGGTCGTAATGATGTACTGTAATAATCACTAACATAACGATTTCTATGTTCCAGGCACTGTCCTCAGTGAGTGCATGATGTATATGAACCCATTCAAAACCTCAACCGTATCAGATACGTTATCTCTGATATCATCCCCTCCTTTCAAATGAGGAAACTGGGGGACAGAGGAATTACCAAATCTCTCGACAGAATACAACTTTAAAGTAGCAGTTTGGGGGTTTAACACAGGTCATTTGAAGCCAGAGTCTGGGTTCTTACTCTCTGCAATTTCGAGTGTGGTGGAGGAATTCTGGGGTGGAGGTGGGGGTTACTCCATGCAGGGGTAATTTAAATTGAAGCCTGGCTGGTGGGAAGGAATCATGGAAAGGAATCATCCATGAAAAAAAAAAAGGCAAGCATTCCAAACAGAACACATCTGACACTCTAAGTCTGGAAGGAGATTTCCTGGAACAGAAGGGAAGCTGATGCCTGGAATGTGAAAAGTCAATGGACAGGAGCTTGGTTTTTATTCTAAGGCAATGGAAGCCACTGCAGAGTTGAAAGTAGTAGAGTTACAGGTCAGATTTTATTTTTAGATGCCTTTGGTGGCTATGCGGAAATGGATAATGAGGGTTAGGGAATGAGAGGGTAAAAGGTAAGATAAGTGTGGTTGGTGAAGATCAGAAACCAGAGTGATTTAAAGCAGAATAAATGCTGGGGGGAGGAAGAAAACCACCGGGAATAATTTTTTTAGTCTTTATTAATTTTTTTAACATGTATTCATTTCTGAGAGACAGAGCATTAGCAGGGGAGGGGCAGAGAGAGGAAGACACAGAACCTGAAGCAGGCTTCACATTCTGAGCTGTCAGCACAGAGCCTGACACAGGGTTGGAACTCATGAATCTTAATATCACGACATGAGCAGAAGTCAGATGCCCAACCAACTGAGCCACCCAGGCCACCAGGGCATATTTTAGAAAGTTTAAAACTTCTCAAGCAATATTTCTCAACCTACCCCTCCATGAAATCTACTTGATGCTGAGGATAAATAATTGTCTTTCCCATATTAAAGTATTTTTCTAAACTAAATAACACACTTCTTTTTTGTCTTTGGTCTTGAGCTTACATATTCCTCCCTCTCCATGGAGCAATGGAAATGAGTAAGGCACAGAACTTTAATATGAACAAATTTCTCTTTCTTATCCTGAGTCACATATAAACTCATTTCAAACATCACAAAAACAATTAAGCAAAGATCACAATAAAGTTGGAAGTATGAACTATTGAGTATGATCTATTATTGATTTATTTTGGAAAACTAAACTTTAGAGAATTTATAAATATATTCCATTGTTTATTCTACGTTGTAATTATCCAAGCATAATTTATATCAATGATGTAGCTCCCATCTTTTATCTACTGCCACAGCACGGTTCTGTGATGTTATAAAATGTGATTAAAATATATTATAATGTAAGAGCACCTGGGTGGCTCAGGCAGTTAAGTGTCTGACTTTGGCTCAGGTCACAATCTTGTGTTTCATGAGTTCGAGCCCTACATTAGGCTCTGTGCTGACAGCAAGGAGACCGGAGCCTGCTTTGGATTCTGTGTCTCCATCTCTCTCTACTTGTCCCCCACTCATAGTCTGTCTGTCTGTCTGTTTCCCTCTCTCTCTCAAAAGTATATAAACACTAAATTTAAAAACAATAGATATAATTTCTGGTGGTTAACTACATATATGTGTGTATGTATATATACATATATAAAATATGCATGCACATAATTGTATCTAGCTAAGTATTCTTTTATTTTTTATGGCTTCATTTTTTGAGAGTAGTTTTAGATTTACAACAAAATAGAGAGGTACAGTAAAACCTTGGATTGTAAGTAACCTGTTCTGTGAGTGTTTCACAAGACGAGCAAACATTTCTAATAAATTTTACCTTGATTCCCAGGCAATGTCTCACAATACAAGTAGTGAGTGAGGCCGAACATTACAGGATCACACCTGAGCCAATGGTTTTCTCTCTCTTTCCCTCTCACTGCAGGATCGTGGGGGACCATCTCCCACGCTCAGATGCTTGGTCTCAGCCCATGTGTTTGGCAGAAATCGGTGATTTTTCAGAACACTGGAAGGTGCCCACAACTGGCACTATTGTACTTTTTGTCACTTCAAAGCATCTATGGACAGTCCTTTCATTTTCCACTCACAAGTATGCTCAGGAATTCTTTGCTTCAATCTAGGTCAGGCTGCCCAGTGATATAGACTTTTCTCTGCTGTCTTATTGCCAGTTACATTAAATACAGTATATGACAAGAGTTTGTTAGTACGGTAATGTAGTCAATGTCCGTGGGAGCATATACAATGGCCCCCGTGCAGAAAACGATCCCATTGAGCCACGAGACAGCACTAATTCCGTTAGTGATAGTGAAGGTCATCCTACACAATGACCCTCTCTCTTGTCTCTCTCACAATAACCAGGAAGATTTTCAAAGGTAAGTGTAGGTTAATTCATTTATTTTTCTTTATATTTTGCATTTTCTTTATTAATTGTATTATGTTATAGTATCGAAATCATTTTTACATGAATATTTTGGTTGTGGAACGAATTGCCTGAGTTTCCACTATTTCTTATGGGGAAATTCTCTTTGATACACAAGTATTTTAGATTACAAGCAGGTTTCCGGAACAAATTATGCTTGCAAACCAAGGTTTTACTGTAATTGGATTTACCACATAGCCCTGCTCTCGTACCTCCTTCATTATCAACATCACTCATCAAAATAGAACATTTCTTTGCCAAAGATGCACCTACATTAACTTATCATAATCACCCGAACTCCATAGTTTACACTATAGGTCACTCCTGGTGGTATACAGTCTATATGTTTAGAAAAACGTATAGTATCCATTATGATATTATCAGACAGAGTATTTTCATCCCCTAAACAGCCTCTGTGCTCTGACTAGTTAACTCTCTCTGACCTCTGCTCCAGACAACCACTGACCTTTTTATTGTGTACAGTTTTACTTTTTCCAGAATGTCATACAATTTAATCATATGGTATATAGCCTCTCAGACTGCCTTCTTTCACCTAGCAGTATTAAAGTTTTCCCCATATCTTTTCGAAGCTTAATAGCTCAGTTCTTTTTTAGTGCTGAATGATATTACATTGTCTGGATGGAACATGGTTCATTTGTCCATTTTCCTACTGAACGACAGCTTGGTTGCTTCTAAGTTTTGGCAATTACGTCTAAAGCTGTCATCACCATCCATGTGCAGTTTTTTGCGAGGACTTGTTTCCAAATCCTTTGGATAAATACCAGGAAGTGTGATTGCTGGGTCCTATGGTGAGAGTATGCTTAGGTTTGTAAGGAAACACCGAAATGTGTTCCAAAGTGGCAGCACCATTCTGATTGCTCACCAAAGAGAATTCCTATTGTTTCACATCCATGTAAATATCAGATGTTGCCAGAGTTCCAGAACTGGTGCATTCTAACTGGGGCGAGAGGGGGTACTGGTATCTCAATATTTTAATTTGCATTTCCCTGATAATATATGATGTGGAGCATCTTTTCATATGCCTATTTTCCACCTACATATCTACTATGGCCCATTTTTAATTGGATTATCCATTTTCTTATTGTTGAGTTTAAAGAGTTCTTTATGTATTTTGGGGTGGCAGTCCTTTATTGGATGTGTCTTTTGCAAATGTTTTCTTCCAGCCTGTGGCTGTCTTCAAATTCTCTTGACACTGCCTTCTGTAGAGCCAAAGTTTTATGTTTTAATGAAGTTCATCTTCTCAATTCTTTCTTTCACAAATCATATCTTTGGTTTTGTATCTAGAAAGCCACTGTATATCCATGGTCATCTAGGTTTTCTCCTATGTAACCTTTGAGGAGTTTTACAGTTTTTCATGTTTTATATTTGGGTCTACAATCCATTTTAAGTTATTTTTTTGTGAAGGGTGTAACTCTGTGTCTAGATTCATCTTTTTCCATGTATTTCCCAGATGTTTCAGCCCATGTGTTGAAAAGACTGTCCTTGCTCCACTGTGATGCTTTTGCTTCTTGACAAAGATCAACTGACTATATTTATGAGGGTTTATTTCGGAATCTCTAATCTATTCGATTGATCTATTTTCTCCCCAATAGCACACTGTCATATTACTGTAGTTTCATAGTAAGTCTTGAAGTCAATTAGAACCAGCCTAATTTTGCTCCCTTTTGATACTGTGTTGGCTATTTTTGTATTTTTTGCTTCTCCATGTAAACTTTAAAATCAGTTTGTTAGTATCTACCAAGTAATTTGTTGGGATTTTGATTGGGATTGTACTGAATCTATACATCAATTTGGGAAGAACAGACATCTTAAAGATACTGAGATCTTAACGTTTTCCTATCCATAAACATGGAGGATCTCTCCATTTATTTAGCTCTTCTTTGATTTCACTCACCAGCTTATAGTCTTCTCCATATATATGTTGTACATATTTTCTTAGATTTACACCTAAATATTTTATTTTTTCCAGATGCTATTATAAATGGTATTGTGTTTTCTCTACCAAACACCATTTTTTTATTGTTAGTATATAGGAAAGCAACTGACCTTTGTATACTAAATTTTGCACTCAGAAACCATGCAATTATCACTTATTAGTTCCAGAAGGTTTTTGTGGACTGTTTTAGATTTTCTATAGAGACGATCATGTCATCCATGAATAAAGTCCGTTGCATCTCTTCCTTCCCAATCTACATTCCTTTCGTTTCCTTTTCTTGTTTTGCTGCATTAGCAAGAACTTCCAGCATGATGCTGGAAAGGAGTGGTGGCAGGGACATCCCTTCTGTGAGGAACAGGCAACTTAAAGTTTCCTTGGGGAAGACAAGTTTCTCACCAAGAAGTACAATGTGACCTATGGATTTTTTTTGTAGATAGTCTTTATCAATTTGAAAAAATTCTCCTATATTCCTAGTTTAATGACAATTCTTAGCATGACTAGGTTTTGGATTCTGTCAGACATTTTTCTGAATATTTTCTGTATATATTGATATTATCATGCAACTTTCCTTTTTTAGTCTTCTGACATGACAGATCACATTAATTGATTTTTAAGTGTTGAACAAGCTTTGTATACTTGGTCATGGTTTATAATTATTTATATACTTTTTTGGATGCAATTTGGTACTATTTTGTTGAGTGTTGCATGTATACTTATCAGAGATATTGGTAAGCAGGTTTCTTATACTGTCTTTGTGTGATTATGGCATTTGGGTAATGCTGGCTAAATGGAATAAATTATCAAGTCTCCCATCTGCTTGTATCCTTGGAAGAGACTGCAGAGAATTACTATAATTTGTTCCTTGAGTATTTGGTGAAATTCACCAGTGAAATCATATGGACCTGGGGCTGCTTTGAAATATTCTTAATTATTGATTGAATTCTTTATTCTTTATTAGATCTTTCTCATTTTGTGTGAGATTTGGCAGATTCTGTGCCACTTCATCAAGGTTATCAAATTTGTGGGCATCAAGTTGTTGTTCATAGTATTCCTTTATAATCCTTCCATTTCCATGGGACCTACAGTGATGTCTCTTCTTCATTTCTGTTTTAGAATTTATGTCTTCTCACTTTTTTTCTTAGTTAGGCTGACTAAAGGTTTATCAATTCTATTGACCTTTCAAAGAACTAGTTTTTGGCTCATTGATTGTTATCTATTTCTTGTTTTCATTTCATTGATTTCTGTTCTTTTTTTCCTCTGCTTACTTTGATTTATTTTGTTCTTCTTTTTATGTTTTCCTAGGCTTGAAACTTAGATTATTGATTTTAGATCATTATATGCATAATATACACATATGCACAACATATGCATTCAATGCTATGAACTCCCTCTATGCACTGCTTTCAATGTATCCCATAAAGCATGAGATACATTGTTTTCATTTTCATTTAGTTAAAAATATTTTAAAATTTCTCTTGATATTTCTTCTTTGACCCATGTAATATCTATTAGAACTATATAATTATTCTTTTAAAAATAGAGCAACTTTTTTAAAGTTCCCACTAATTATGTCAATACTTATCAAAACGAGTATCTGTGGAATAGTTTGTTACGGTCAATCATGATAATAAGCACTGGGACAATATGGTCAGGTTCACATTTCAGAGACATCACTGTCCTTGTGTGGATAAATCCGGAACAAATCAGAGTAGTGGCCAAGAACCCACTGAAAAACAAAGTGGAGAGTAGGGATGCATAGAAACGTGAATAGGAGGCAGGGACTGAGGGGAGCAGATGTTAAAGAAGGAAGCAGGAAGAATTAGTAACTAGCTGGCTGTATGCAATGAACAAACAAGTGTGGCGTGGCCCTGGGCCTTTTGCTTGAGAACTGGGAGGAGGTCAGAATCACCTAAGGACTTATAGTGAGAATAAGAAAAGGTTGGGGGCGAGGGAGAAATTAGATATATCATGTGTGTGCTAAGTATAGAGTGTTCTTAGGGCATGAACAGTTGAGTGAAAAAGTCTAAATCACTGAAGAGAGTATTGGGCCAAACTTTTACAAATTTTCAGAAATGTAAGTGAACACAGGGGGAAAGGTAACATTCTTTGAAGACACAGTGAGAGGGACAGAAAAGGGCCAAGATGAAAGGAATATTTAAAGAACAAAAAGAGAAAGAGGAGTGTCCAAAAAAATACTTTGGATCATTTCCTCTTCCTCTTATTGCTATCTCGTTAAATTCTTGCCACGTAGACATATGCATAGTCCACGAGCTTCTTTCCAAAATAAAAATATTTGCTTAAGTAAAATTTTAATTAGTTCTTTGTGAAGTTAAAAATTATCAGGGTGAGCATGTAATGAGCACAATACATCAGACTGTAAATTTAATCAAATTCCTACAGAGTGGTTTCCCTTTTTGGTATCGCCTCATTCTCTGATAGTAGACGAAGTTGAGTGCTTTGTAGAAACTCCATTTTACTAATCCTGGAGGCTCTGTCCAAATCCAAATCTCTTATATATTGAATTTTTAAGTGTGTGTGTGTGTGCGTGTGCGTGTGTGTGTGCGTGCGTGTGTGCGTGTGTGCGCGTGTGTGTGTAATATGTACTGAAAGTTAATCTTTGATTCGAAGATTTAATTATTATGAGGAAGTCCCTTGACCTTTAGGAGATGAATGTTTACTGTGTGCAATGAACGGCTTAAATAGCTAAACCTCTACTTGGTTTATTAAGCGTGATGGAGAGACAACCCGTGGTGGAGATCTGCCACACAGTGACGCCCACTCGTGAGCTTTACGTATGCACTCTCTAGTTGCGTTTTGTGGCACCCTCTTTGACGAGCATCCTTTTTCTGTTCCATATCCACTCACAGGAGCCGAAGGTCCACAAAGGTACTGGCTGAGTTGAAGATTATTCTCAGATCTCAGGAATGTCTAGAAAGCACAACAGTGCCAGAAAGGTGAAGAAAAGAAAGGAAAGCTCTGAAATAAGAGTCTGGTTGAATAAATGAGTTAAAGAGAGAGAAAGGCCTTTTTCTTTCTTTCTTTCTTTCTTTTTTTTTTTTTTTTTTTTTTTACTAACCGTTTATTTTTGAACTAGAGAGAGTGTGAGTGCAGAAGGGACAGACAGCAAGAGACAGAAGATCCGAAGTGGGCTCTGTCCTGACAGCAGAAAGCCCAACTGGGGACTCAAACTCACAAACCGCGAGATCATGACCTGAGCCGACGTTAGATGCTTAACTGACTGAGCCACCGAAGGGCCCTGAGAAAGGCCTTTTTAAAACAAGTGATCTACTTGAAATTAGAGAGTCAGGACTGCACTGTCAACTTATTCTGCTTAGAGAATACTTAAGTACTTAAGTCAATGAAAACAGAATCTGCGAATTCAGCTTTACTATAAAACGATCTGTTTCACTGATATCATACATTACCAAATGGCAGTTGTTTTATTAAACAGATGTTAATTCTGGTTAAATATTCTGTGATCACCTGAGACCACGCTGAATTGAACACTATTGTGTGGTGCCTAATGGAATTGTCAAAGGCCTTTTAAGATAACCGTGGACCAAAGGTAAAGATTTCTCCTCTTTATTTGAAGGTGTGCCAGGCCTTAAGAGTCTCCATTCCTTTAACAGGACCTACGTTCCCATGAGGAAATATCCTAAGAGGACACCCCAGGACTATTCCCTCCACCAGCTCGAAACCCCCCATGTAGAGAATTCCATCACTAGATATCAGAGATGATGGCTCTATTTCAACCAGTCAGCTGGACAGATACACGAAACTGACAGCTGAATGCTCAGAAGTCTATCAAGCATCAGTGAATCCAAATGAACTTAATGTTAATACCAAATCAGTCAACTGACATCAACTGACACATAGTGATCACATTAACATCTCAAAGAATTTCCATACATTTGATATTTATGTTTATTTTACTTTCTTTTTTTAATGCATATTTTTGAGAGAGAGAAAGAGACAGAGCATGAGCAGAGATGAATAGAGAGAGAGAGGGAGACACAGAATCTGAAGCAGGCTCCAGGCTCTGAGCTGTCAGCATAGAGCCTGATGCGGGGCTTGAACCTACGAACTGTGAGATGACCTGGGCTGAAGTCAGACGCTTAACTGACTGAACCACCCAGGCGCCCCTGTTTATTTTACTTTTGACTGTTGAAATTCTACTAGGAAATAAATTGTCACTGATAAATTTTATATGCAATTGTATATGTGATGACTGTATGAGGACACAACTCTATCCACTTCATTTACTTTAATATAATTGCTGTCAGAGTGTAACACAGAGGCACTCACAATCTACACAGGTAAATCTGTGTTGTTGCCATAGAGTTACATTTCTAACCAACATCAAATATATGTTGAAATAATACTGTAACTCCCATTTGAATGTTTACTGAGCAAATGCTTTACTCAAGGTATTACTCTAGTGGTCTCAAGGAGTTAGAGTGGAACAAAACATCATCTCTGTTTTCAGGGAGCAGACAGATAATTCCATAGGTGAAGTAAATAGAAAGAAAGAGAGAGAGAAAGAAGGAAAGAAAAAGAGAGAGAGAGAGAGAGAGAGAGAGAGAGAGAGAGAGAGAGAGAAAGAAAGAAAGAAAGAAAGAAAGAAAGAAAGAAAGAAAGAAAAGAAAGAAAGAAAGAAAGAAAAAGAAAGAAGGCTTTCAGTTGGGTTTAATTAATTGGATTTAATAATTTATCTGGATTTCTTGTATATTTGCCAATCAGAATTTGGAATAAGTACGGAAAATATATGTTGATCAGCACCAAGGGTCTTTGATCAGAACCAATAAGTAACCAAAATGTTTAAGAAGCAGCAAAGGAATATTACCGCAAGGGTGAAAAGTAAAAGAATCCTATCTTGCCTACGTGGTTGTCATGGAATGTTAAAGGACAACCTATAGTGTCTTAGCACAGGCACTGACCTCTCCATCTCGAGTCATTCCTGGGCCACAATCCTACCATTTTTGCATCTTTCATGAGGAAGATATAAAAGAAGAAAGGAAATGACTTTTGAATCAGAAATGTGAACATGCTGTTTTAATAGCAATGACTAGAAGACTAGATGTAGTCAAACTCCTTTGAAATTAATTATCTGAGAAGCCTCAATAGCATGCCCCTATCAATCTTGTTCAGGCTTGACCTCAAAGGACCACCTACAAAGGTGTGAAGACAGCTCACACTTCAGAACAATTCCATACATGGCCTTGGCTGACATTCACTTCATGAAGATTAATTAAGAAGTCTTCTCAGAGTGCAGGTGCCTACGTAATGAGGGCTGAAGTGACACAGACCATTTTTCACTTAGGTCAAGAGACAGATGACAGAGAGGAGCGGCTGGCTAACTTTGACATGGGCCTGAGGAAAATATGAGTGAGTACCTCTGATTTCTCACAGGGTAGAGAGTTGAAGTCACCTTAGCCACACAGAGGGACCCTAGATCCGGGCCGTGAGCATCGGAGATGCAGCACAGAGTTGGTTCCCAGGTGACAGCAAACACTACTGGACGATACTTAGGTTTAGAACTGAATGTGTTGGTGGAGTCCATTTATATCAGCTCCAGTGGATGTGTCCTAACCTTTACCCCAAATGCACTCAAGCTCACATCTAAATGAATACACATTCAGCTTGTTCCTCTGGTGACCTAACTATGACATAGCTTCTGCTCAGAGTTAGGAAAAGGGGAAAAGCTGCCTAAGGAAAGTATATTCATTTACTTGGCCCCTGTCTGTGAAACCTGCTGAAATGACGGAACACCATTAATATACTTAAGCACAATGAAACTGGAAAGTTGGATAAAAATGCAAACCCAATGAACCTCAATGGAGGACACACAGAGCCAGTAAGTTTCTCTCCAGAGCTCAAGCAAAAGGCAGATTTCCCTGGAATTAAGTGAGAGAATCCTCAGAGTATCACAGAATGATCCATTTTCTGCAATTAAACTAGAGAAATTGTCTGGAGATAAAGCCAGAGGGGAAAAAAAGAGAAAACAGCTGTGAGCTTTTGAAGAGCTGACGTTTATCAATGGGATAGGGATAAATCATCCCCAAATAGCTAATCAATGCCTGTGAGGAGCAAACCCCATATTGCCACTCTGCCAGGCTGATCGGTTCCTTCGCCTGCCAGGAAGGGAGGCTACAGCCTGTGTCTGGAGGAACAGGATGTGTCTGTGCAGTGTACTAGCTGGCACTACCCCTATTACCCAGGGCCACTGTTGAGCAAATCATGAGCTAGATCTCTCATCAAAGAAGAATAATTATTAGAAAAAGGAAAGATGACACAATATAAAAGAGCAAAAGCAAAAGGCAGAAGAGAAAAATAATTCAATAAAGTACTAAACCATACAGAGCCAGGTCCCATTTGTGTAAAAATACATGTATATGTAGTCACAGAAATACAATAATATCTGGACGAGACACTTAAAAATCTAACCAGTACATATCTGAGTTATGAGCTGGAAGAAGTATGAGATTCTACTCTTCACTTTATTCACCGAGGTACACTTGAGTCTCTTGAAAGATCATTTTTGAAACATCTGAGTTTAGTTTGTCTCTGGAGAGAGTAGACATCTCTCTAGGAAAATACTGCGATGCGGTGTCCAACTTGATCCTGTACCCTATACATCCCCTGCCAAACCCTCATCCTCACATGCATAGCACTTCCCTGCTCCTGACCCAGCTCCTGACCCAACTTCCCCATCATTCCCAGAGCCGGTCCTCTACCACAACCAGTGAACATCTCTATATATCCCCCTTCCCTGAATGAACAGATTCTAGGGTGCCTCGACCATAATGTCTGTCTTCTAGTGTTTACACTTTTGGGTAATCCTCTCCTACTGAGCACGGGCAGGACCCGCGATTTGTTTCTAACCCACAGAAAATGGCAACATAAAGGCATGTCTCCATTATATCACTTAAGGTTCTATCTTGCTAACAGGCTCATGTGGGAGGCTCCCGCCTGGCCTATGAGACCAGCAGCCACACTAAGACGGCCAACACGGCCAGGGACTGTAGACAATCCCAAGGAGCCACGGATGGGTTCAAAGAGCTGAGTGGCCTCTAGCCTCCAACCAGTAAGTAGCGTGGCCCCTCAGTTTCACAGGTACAAGGAAATACATTCTGAGTGAATGTAAAAGAAGGTTCTTCCTCAGTTGAGCCCTCAGATGAAAACACAGTTCAGCCCATACCTTGATTGCAGCCATGTGGAATCCTCAGCAGAGACCCAACTAAACTGTATCTGGACTTCTGACCCTCAGAAACTAGGAAATCATGTGTGTGATCAAAAACAAAATAAAAACAAAACGCTCAAACCATTTCCATTAGTGTGATTCATGGTGATAAAACATGGGCAGACCAGGGAGTAGGGATGAGGAGGCTTTCTCCAGACCTATGTTCTCCAAGCATTTTTTTAAAATCATGTTTATTGAGGTAATATTCACATTCAATAAAATTCACCCTACTGAGGCAGAAAATAAAAACTGACAAATGTCTACCATTGTACAAGCACCACCACAATCAAGATATAGAATATCTTTATGCCCCCAAAGGGTATCCTCCTGCCCCTTTGTTGTCTGCCCCCTCCCCCAACCCCCAGATAGCCAGTATGGTTTCTTTCCATAGTTTTGTCTTTTTGTGAATGCCTTCTAAGTAGAATCATATATTATGTAGCTTTGCATGTCTGTCTTCTTTCATGTAACATAATGCTTAAGACATTCGGCTAGTTGTTGCATCGGTTGATAATGGGTTTCTATTTATTCCTGCACTTGCTCACCACGGATGCCACTCCAATAAGAAGGTGAAAAGTAGGCATCCCATTGCTGTCACCTGTGGCAACGCATGACTTCGGGAACAGAGCAGGCCTGCTAGACCCATCCTTCTCTTGATGTGCACAGACCTAATGATATCCTGCAGAAAATCTCCCCAACCCCACAGAGAGCCAGAAGGACCGCCCCCGTCGCACGGCTGCCTTCTTAATCTCAAGTAAGCAATCCAACTGGGAAAAACCTCTAACAAATTCAATGTCTAAATGAAAGGGACTCTGGAAAATGTATTTTTACCTTTCCAGCCTCTGTGGTCCAGTAGGGTTTCCCTTTCTCCTTTCTTTCTGTCTACCTGAAATGTGGGCCACTGCCTCAAACCGGGAACAAAGGACAGGTGACTGCCACCATACATACTAAATGGTAGATGTTCAATTATTTTTAAGATGAAACCGAAATATAAGTAAAAGTTTTAATGCTCTCTTCCCACTCATTCTATTATGGAAATCTCATTTTATAAGCTGATATTTTAGGCTAGCAACAACTTACATTTACAAAGCCTATAAATTGAAAACGACCTCCCTAAAAATAATAATAATAGAAAAAGACATAGAAAAAAAGCTTCATAAAAGCCACGAAGGTCTTGAAATGCCAACTTTGTGGACAACTTTCACTGTTTACCTCTTAGAGCCTCCATTTCTATATCTTAAAAGTAAAAAGGGAGCTCCCAGGGTTGGCTTTGAGGTGCCCAATGCAAGGTTGTCTCTCCATGCAGTGAGAGGCCAGAGGCCACGAGACTTGTGCACCTGAACCTTGTTAGAGGGCAAGCGTAGCGCTCTCTCCTTCACTGAAGGTCCCCACCCCCACCCCAGCTGGCCCGAGCAACAAAGTCCTGGGCCTGTGCAGGACAGGGACTGAGAAAAGGAAATCCCACCACCCTCACATCAGGGGTGCTGGTGCTCCAGATGTACAGGTGGCAGACCAACATCACAGCTTGTATCATATGTTCTCAACATTTTTCTTAAGTTATTTTTTTATTTTGAAAAAGACTGAGCAGTGGAGGGGCAGAGAGAATACTAAGCAGGTTCTGCCCTGTCAGTGCAGAGCTCTGTGCCGGGCTCCAACTCATGAACAATGAGATCATGACCTAAGCTGAAACCAAGTGTCAGAGCTTAACAAACTGAGCCACCCACGCAATCTTGTTCTCAACATTTCTATATCCACTTGTAAGAGGAGTCCCAGAGCCTCATCGTTGTGGTAGCTCTCATGCTGATAGAAACTACTGTGTGCCAGGGAGCCTTGGCAAGAAAATGGGCCCGAGGAGCAAGTCCCTCTCCATTGTTGGAAAACGGCTTGAGGCTCACCTCTGTTGAAGGCATAAGCTAACGG